>NC_037689.1:771291-785505 GCF_003255815.1 Theropithecus gelada
TTTCCAGTTTATTTGCGTAGAGGTGTTTATAGTATTCTCTGATGGTAGTTTGTATTTCTGTGGGGTCGGTGGTGATATCCCCTTTATCATTTTTAATTGCGTCGATTTGATTCTTCTCTCTTTTCTTCTTTATTAGCCTTGCTAGCGGTTGATCAATTTTGTTGACACCAGAGGTGGAGTCTACAGAGACAGGCAGGTTTCCTTGAGCTGCTGTGAGCTCCACCCAGTTGGAGCTTCCCAGCAGCTTTGTTTACCTACTTAAGCCTCAGCAATGGCGGGCGCCCCTCCCCCAGCCTCGCTGCTGCCTTGCCGGTAGATCACAGACCGCTGTGCTAGCAATGAGGGAGGCTCCGTGGGCGTGGGACCCTCGCGGCCAGGTGTGGGATATGATCTCCTGGTGTGCCTGTTTGCTTAAAGCGCAATATTGGGGTGGGAGTTACCCGATTTTCCAGGTGTTGTGTGTCTCAGTTCCCCTGGCTAGGAAAAGGGATTCCCTTCCCCCTTGCGCTTCCCAGGTGAGGCGATGCCTCGCCCTGCTTCAGCTCTCGCTGGTCGGGCTGCAGCAGCTGACCAGCACCGATCGTCTGGCACTCCCCAGTGAGATGAACCCAGTACCTCAGTTGAAAATGCAGAAATCACCGGTCTTCTGTGTCGCTCGCGCTGGGAGTTGGAGACTGGAGCTGTTCCTATTCGGCCATCTTGCTCCAACTCGATCCGATCTTTCTCACCACTCCTTTTCAACATAGTGTTGGAAGTTCTGGCTAGGGCAATCAGGCAAGAGAAAGAAATAAAGGGTATTCAGTTAGGAAAAGAAGAAGTCAAATTGTCCCTGTTTGCAGATGACATGATTGTATATGTAGAAAACCCCATCGTCTCAGCGCAAAATCTCCTTAAGCTGATAAGCAACTTCTGCAAAATCTCAGGATACAAAATTAATGTGCAAAATTCACAAGCATTCTTATACACCAGTAACAGACAAACAGAGAGCCAAATCATGAGTGAACTTCCGTTCACAAGTGCTTCAAAGAGAATAAAATACCTAGGAATCCAACTTACAAGGGATGTAAAAGACATCTTCAAGGAGAACTACAAACTACTGCTCAGTGAAATAAAAGAGAACACAAACAAATGGAAGAACATACAATGCTCATGGATAGGAAGAATCAATATTGTGAAAATGGCCATACTGCCCAAGGTAATTTATAGATTTGATGCCATCCCCATCAAGCTACCAATGAATTTCTTCACAAAATTGGAAAAAACTGCTTTAAAGTTCATATGGAACCAAAAAAGAGCCCACATTGCCAAGACAGTCCTACGTCAAAAGAACAAAGCTGGAGGCATCACGATACCCGACTTCAATCTATACTACAAGGCTACAGTAACCAAAACAGCATGATACTGCTACCAAAATAGAGATATAGACCAATGGAACAGAACGGAGTCCTCAGAAATAATACCACACATCTACAGCCATCTGATCTTTGACAAACCTGACAAAATCAAGAAATGGGGAAATGATTCCCTATTTAATAAATGGTGTTGGGAAAATTGGCTAGCCATAAGTAGAAAGCTGAAACTGGATCCTTTCCTTACTCCTTATGTGAAAATTAATTCAAGATGGATTAGAGACTTAAATGTTAGACCTAATACCATAAAAACCCTAGAAGAAACCCTAGGTAATAGCATTCAGGACATAGGCAGGGGCAAGGACTTCATGTCTAAAACACCAAAAGCAGTGGCAACAAAAGCCAAAATTGACAAATGGAATCTAATTAAACTTAAGAGCTTCTGCACAGCATAAGAAACTGCCATCAGAGTGAACAGCAACCTACAGAATGGGAGAAAATGTTTGCAATCTACTCATCTGAAAAAGGGCTAATATCCAGAACCTACAAAGAACTCAAACGAATTTACAAGAAAAAAACAAACAACCCCATCAAAAATTGGGCAAAGGATATGAACAGATATTTCTCAAAAGAAGACATTCATACAGCCAACAGATGCATGGAAAAATGCTCATCATCACTGGCCATCAGAGAAATGCAAATGAAAACCACAATGAGATACCATCTCACACCACTTAGAATGGCAATCATTCAAAAGTCAGGAAACAACAGGTGCTGGAGAGGATGTGGAGAAATAGGAACACTTTTACACTGTTGGTGGGATTGTAAACTAATTCAACCATTATGGAAAACAGTATGTCGATTCCTCAAGGATCTAGAACTAGAAGTACCATATGACCCAGCCATCCCATTACTGGGGATATACCCAAAGGATTACAAATCATGCTGCTATAAAGACACATGCACACATATGTTTATTGTGGCACTATTCACAATAGCAAAGACTTGGAATCAACTCAAATTTCCATCAGTGACAGACTGGATTAAGAAAATGTGGCACATATACACCATGGAATACTATGCAGCCATAAAAAAGGATGAGTTTGTGTCCTTTGTAGGGACATGGATGCAGCTGGAAAACATCATTCTAGCAAACTATCGCAAGAACAGAAAACCAAACACCGCGTGTTCTCACTCATAGGTGGGAACTGAGCAATGAGATCATTTGGACACGGGACGGGGAACATCACACACCGGGTCCTATCACGCAGAGGGGGCAGGGGGGAGGGATTGCACTGGGAATTATACCTGATGTAAATGACGAGTTGATGGGTGCTGACGAGTTGATGGGTGCAGCAGACCAACATGGCACAAGTATACATATGTAACAAACCTGCACGTTATGCACATGTACCCTAGAACTTAAAGTGTAATAAAAAAGTTATTAAAAAATATTAATTGTATACGATAGGGAGAATTGAAAGTAATTTACATGCCTATTTTTAGGAGTTTGCCTAAAAGCAAATTCCATTAGGATTAGGACTAACACTGACCAACACTATGTTCACTGAACTCTCATTGTCTACTGTAGTGTAAGTATTTAATATTTGTTGATTGAATGAATAAATATATATATACATTTCAGTCCTGAAGTAAAATGCAGCCATTAAAAAAGATGTCTTCCATTAGCAAACAAAACAAAACAAAACAAAACAAGCAAACAACAAAAAACTGTGGCTCCAAACTGCTGATTCAAAAGAAAAGTTGAACTCTGTGAGATGACTGCATACATCACAAAGCAATTTCTCAGAAAGTTTCTTTCTAGTTTTCATCTGGGGGTATATACTTTTTTACTATAGGCTTCAATGTGCTTCTAAATGCCCTTTTGCATATTCTACAAAAACAGTGTTTACAAACAGCTGAATAAAAAGAAATGTTAAACTCTGTGAGATGAAAATACACATAACAAGGTAGTTTATCAGATAGATTCTTATGAATTTTTATCTGGGGACATTTTCTTTCTCACCTTTGGCATCAATGAGCTCCCAAAAATCACTTTGCAGATTCTACAAAACCATGTTTCCAAACTGCGGAATCAAAAGTAAGATTTAAATCTGTGAGATGAATCCACACATCACAAAGCAGTTTAAGAGACAGTTTCTTTCTACTTTTTATCTGGGTAAATTTCTTTTTTCACCACATACCTCAACTCGCTTTCAAAAGTCCTTTGGCAGATTTTTCAAAAACAATGTTTCCAAACTACTGAATCAAAAGAAAGGTTTAACTCTTTCAGATGAATGCACACATCACAAAGCAGTTTCCTAGATCGCTTCTTTCTAGTTTTTGTTTTTGGATATTTGCTTTTTCACCTTGGGTCTCAGTGCACTCCCAAATGTATTTTCTATGATTGTACAAAAGCAGTGTTTCCAAGATTCTTTCTAGTTTTTATTAGGGTATATTTCCTTCTTACCATAGGCCTCAATGAGCTCCAAAATATCCCTTCCTAGATTTTATGAAAACCATGTTTCCAAAGGGCTGAATCAAAAGAAATGTTTAACTCTGCAAGATTAATCCACACATCACAAAGCAGTTTAACAGATAGCTTCTTTCTACTTATCTTGGGATATTCTTTTTGTCACCATAGGCGTCAATGCACTTTCAAAAGTCCTTTTCCAGATTCTAAAAAACAGTGTTTCCAAACTGTGGAATCAAAGGAAAGGTTTAACTATGTGAAATGAATGCATACAACAGAAAGCAGTTTCTCAGATAGCTACTTTCTAGTTTTTATCTGAGGATATTCGCTTTTTCACCATTGACCTCAAAGAGCTCCCAAATGTCCCTTCACAGATTCTTCAAAAACAATGCTTCCAAACTGTGGAATCAAAAGAAAGGTTTAACTCGGTGAGATGAACACACACATATCAAAGCAGTTACCCTGACAGCTTACTTCAAGTTTTTCATCTGGGGATATTTGCTTTTCCAAGATAGGCCTCAATGAGCTCCCAAATATATTTTCTAGAATTCTACAAAATAGTGTTCCCAAGCTGCTGAATCAAAATAAAGGTTTAACTCTGTAAGATGAATGCATACGTCAGAAAGCAGTTTCTCAGATAGCTTCTTTCTAGTTTTTATCTAGGGATACTCGCTTTTTCATTATTGACTTCAATTAGCTCCCAATTGTCCTTTCACAGATTCTACAAAAACAGTGTTTCTAGAATGCTGATTCAAAAGAACAATGTAACTGTTTGAAAGGAATGCACACATCACAAAGCAGTATCTCACAGAGCGTCTTTGCAGTTTTTGTCTGGGGATATTCGGATCTTCACCATTGACCTCAATGAGCCCACAAATGTCCCGTCACAGATTGTACAAAAAGTGTTTTGAAGCTGCTGAATCAAAAGGAGGTTTTACTCTGTGTGATGAATGCACACATCACAAAGCAATTTTTTAGTTTTGGGATATTTTTCTTTTGGGATATTCACTATTTCACTTTAGGCCTGAATGTGCTCCCAAATGTATTTTTTTGATTCTACAAATACAGTGTTTCCAAACAGCTGAATCAAAAGTAAGGTTTAACTCTGTGAGATGAATGCACACATCAGAAAGTGGTTTCTCAGGTAGCTGTTTGACTTTTTATTTGGGGTATTTGATTTTCACCACTGGCCTCAAAGAGTTCCAAAATGTCCCTTAGCATATTGTACAAAAATCATATTTCCAGACTGCTAAATCAAAAGAAAGGTTTAAATCTGTGAGATGAATTCACACATCACAAAGCAGTTTCTCAGATAGCTTCTTTCTAGTTTTTATATGGGGATATTTGCTTTTTCCCCATTGACCTCAATGAGCTCCCAAATGTCCCTTCACAGATTTTAACAAAAAAGTGTTTCCAAACTAGTAAATGAAAAGATAGTTTTAACTATGTCAGATGATTCCACACATCACAAAGAAGTTTCACAGAGTGATTCTTTCTAGTTTTTGTCTTGGGATGTTTGCTTCTTTACCACAGGCCTCAATGAGCTCCCAAATATTTCATCAGAAATTCTACAAAAACCTTGTTTCCAAGCTACTGAATCAAAAGAAAGGTTTAAATCTGTGAGATGAATCCACACATCACAAAGCAGTTTAACAGATAGCTTCTTTCTACTTTTAATCTGAGGATATTTCTTTTCTCACCACAGACCTCAATGAGCTTTCAAAAGTCCTATCACGGATTCTACAAAAACGATGTTTCCAAACTGCTGAATCAAAAGAGCATTTTAAGTCTGGGAGATGAACGCACACATCAAAAAGAAGTTTCTCAGATAGTTTCCTTCTAGTTTTTGTCTTGGGATATTCGCTTTTTCTCCATTGGGCTCAATGAATTCCCAAATGTTCATTCACAGAATGAACAACAACAGTGTTTCCAAACTGCTCTTTCAAAAGAAAGGTTTAACTCTGTGAGATGAGTGCACAGATCACAAAGTGGTTTCACAGATAGCAACCTTCTTGTTTTTATCTTGGGATACTTGCTTTTTCACCATTGGCCTCAATGAGCTCCCAAATGTTCATTCGCAGAACATACAAAAACAGTGTTGTTGAACTGCTGAATGAAAAGAAAGGTTTAACTCTGTGAGATGAATGCACACATCATAAAGCAATTTCTCATAAATCTTCCTTTTAGTTTTTATCGGAAGATATTTTCTTCTTCACCATAGGCCTCAATGCACTCCAAAATTTTCCACTGCAAATTCTACAAAAACAGTGCTTCCAAATTTCTGAATCAAAAGAATGGTTTAACTCTGTGAGATGAATGCACAGATCACAAACTGGTTTCTCAGAAAGCCTTCTTTTAGTTTTTATCTTGGGATATTCACTTTTTCACCATTGGCCTCTATGAGTTCTCAAATAGCCATTCATAGAATGGAAAAAATGGTGTTTCCAAATGACTGAATCAAAAGAAAGGTTTCACTCCATGAGATGAATGTGAACATCACAACGCAGTTTCTCAGATAGCTTCCTTCTAGTTTTATCTTGGGATATTCGCTTTTTCACCTTTGGCCAAAATGAGCTCCTAAATGTTCATTGGCAGAATGTACAAAAATAGTGTTTCCAAACTGCTGTATCAAGAGAAAGTTTTAACTCTCTGAGATGAATGCCCACATCACAAAACAGTTTTTCAGAAAGCTTCTTTCTAGTTTTTATCTGAAGATATTTCCTTTTTCACCATAGACCTCAATGCAGTTGCAAATGTCCTTTTGCAGATTCTACAAAAACAGTGTTTCCAAACTGCTGAATCAAGAGAAAGGTTTAACTCAATGAGATGAAGGCAGACATCACAAAGTGGTTTATCAGATAGCTTCCTTCTTATTTTTATCTTGGGGTATTCCCTTTTTCACCACTGGCCTCAATGAGCTCCCAAATGTCCACTCGCAGAATGCACAAAAGCAGTGTTTCCAAACACCTGAATCAGAATTGTTTAACTACATGAGGTGAATGCACATATCTCAAAGCTGTTTCTCAGAAAGTTTCTTTCCAGTTTTGATCTGAAGATATTTTGTATATCACCATAGACCTCAATGTGCTCCCAAACGTCCTTGAGCAGATTCAAGAAAAACAGTATTTGCAAACTGCTGAATCAAAAGAAAGGTTTAACTGTGGGATTAATGCACACTTCACAAATAAGTCTCTCAGATAGCATCCTTCCAGTTTTTATCTTGGGATATTCGATTTTTCACCATTGGCCTCAATGAGCTTCCAAATGTTCATTCACAGAATGTACAAAAACAGTTTTCCAAAATTCTGAATAAAAGAAAGGTTTAACTCAGTGATGTACAAAAACAGTGATTGCAAACTGTTGATTTAAAAGAAAGGTTTAACTTTGTGAGATGAATGCAAACATCACACAGCGGGTTTTCAGATAGCTTTCTTGTATTTTTTTTCTTGGGATATTCACTTTTTCACCATTGGCCTCAGTGAGCTCCCAAATGATAACTTGCAGAATGTACAAAAACAGTGTTTCCCAGATTCTGAATCAAAAGAAAGGGTTATCTCTGTGAGATGAATGCACACATCTCAAAGCAGTTTCTCAGAAAGCTTATTTCTAATTTTTATCTAAAGATGTTTTCTTTTTCAACACAGGCCTCAATGCCCTCCCAAATGTCCTTTTGCAGATTCTACAAAAACAGTGTTTCTAAATGACTGAATCAAAAGAAAGGTTTAACTCTCTGAGATAAATGATCACATCACAAAGTGGTTTCTCAGATAGTTTCCTTCCAATTTCTATCTTGGTATATTTGCTTTTTGACCATTGACCTCAGTGAGCTCTGAAATGTCCATTCACAGAATGAACAAAAACAGTGTTTCCAAACAGAAGAATCAAAAGAAAGGTTAAATTCTGTGAGATGAATGTATACATCACAAAGCAGTTTCTCTGACAGCTTCCTTGTAGTTTTTATGTGAAGGTATTACATTTTTCACCCTAAAACCAAAGGCACTCCCAAATGTCCTCTGGCAGATTCTACAAGAACAGTGTTTCCAACCTGCTGAATCAAAAGAATGATTTGACTCTGTCACATGATTGCACACATCACAAAGCTGTTTCTCAGATAGCTTCCCTCTTATTTTTATGCTGGTATATTCACTTTTTTACAATTAGCTTCAATGAGCTCCCAAATATCCGTTATCAGAATGTACAAAGACAGTGTTTCCAAACTGCCGAATCAAAAAAAATGTTTAACACTGTGAGATGAATGCAGACACCACAAAGCTGTTTGTCAGAAAGCTTCTTTCTACTGTTTTCTGAAGACATTTTCTTTTTCACCATAGGCCTCCATGTGCTTCCAAATGTCCCTTTGCAGTTTCTACAAAAACACTGTTTCCAAACTGCTGAATCAAAAGAAACATTAAACTTTGTGAGATAAGCAGTTTTTAAGAATGCCTCTTTCTAGTTTTTATCTGAAGATATTTTCTTTTTCACCATAGGCCTCAATGAGTTCCCACATATCAATTCACAGAATGTACAAAAACGTGTTTCCAAACTTCTGAATCAAAAGAAGGCTTTAACTCTGTGAGATAAATGGAAACATAAAAAATCACTTTATAAGAATGCTTCTTTCTAGTTTATATCTGAAGATTTTTGTTTTTCACCTTAGGCCTCAGTGCACTTAGAAATGTCCTATCACAGATTCAACAAAAAAGTGTTTCTAAACTGATGAATAAAAATAGACGTTTAACTCTGTGAGTGGATTGCACACATCACAAAGCGGTTTCTCAGATAGCTTTCTTCTAGTTTTTATCTTGGGATATTCGCTTTTTCTCCATCAGCCTCAATAAGATCCCAAATGTCCATTCATAGAATGGACAAAAGTAATATTTCCAAACTTCTGAATCTAAAGAGAGATTTAACTCTGTGAGTTGAATGCACTCATCAAAAAGCAGTTTGTCAGAATGCTTCTTTCTTGTTTTCATATGAATATATTTCTTTTTTCAAAATAGGCCACAATGCATTCCCAAATGTCCTTTTACAGATTCTAAAAAACAGTGTTTCCAAACTGCAGAATCAAAATAAAGGTTTCACTCTGTGAGATGAATGCACACATCACAAACGGGTTTCTCAGATAGTTTCTCTCTATTTTGTATCTCGGGATATTTGCTATTACTCCATTGACCTCAATGGGCTCCCAAATGTCCATTTGCAGAACGTACAAAAACAGTGTTTCCAAATGGCTTAATCAACAGAAAGGTTTAACTCTGTTAGATGAATGCCTGCATCCAAAGAAGTTTCACAGAAAGATTCTTTCAAGGTTTAGTTGAAGATATTTTCTTTTTCACAGTAAGTCTCAATGCACTCCCAAATGTTCTTTGCACATTCTATAAAAACAGTCCTTCCAAACTGCAGAATCAAAAGAAACATTTAATTCTGTAAGATGAATGAACATATCACAAAGCAGTTTGTCAGAAAGCTACTTACTAGTATTTATCTGAAGACTTTTTCTTTTTCACCATAGGCCTCAATGTGCTCCCAAATGTCCTTTCACAGATTCTACAAAAAGGATGTGTCCAAACTGATGAATTGAAAGAAAAGTTTAACTCTGTGAGAGAAATGCACACATCACAAAGTGGTATGTCAGATAGCTTCCTTCTAGTTTTTATCTTGGGATATTTGCTTTTTCTCCATCAGCCTCACTAATCTCCCAAATGTACTTTCATAGAAAGGACAAAAACAGTGTTTCCAAACTTCTGAATCTAAAGAAAGGTTTAACTCTGTAAGTTGAATGAACACATCACAAAGAAATTTGTCAAAATTATTCTTTCCAGTTTTTATTGGAAGATATTTTCTTTTTCACCATAGGCCACAAGGTGCTCCAAAATGACCTTTTGACGATTCTACAAAAAGAGTGTCTCCAAACTGTTGTATCAAAAGAAAAGTTTAACTTTGTGAGTTGAATGCACACATCACAGAGCTGTTTGTCAGAAAGCTTCTTTCTAGTTTTGATCTGAAGATATTTTCTTTTTCACCATAGGCCTCAATGCACTCCAAAATGCCTTTTTACAGATTCTACAAAAACAATGTTTCCAAACTGCTGAATCAAAAGAAAGGTTTAACTCTGTGAGATGAATGCACACATCACAAAGCAGTTTCTCAGAAAGTTTCTTTCTAATTTTTACCTGAATATATTTTCTTTTTCACTGTAGGTCACAAAGCACTTCCAAATGCCCTTTTGCACATTCTAAAAAAACAGGGTTTTCAAACTGATGAATCAAAAGAAATGTTTAACTCAGTGAAAGGAATGCAAACATCACCAAGCTGTTTCTCAAATAGCTTCCATCTAGTTTTTATCTTGGGGTATTTCCTTTTTTACCACTGGATTCAATGAGTTCCCAAATGTCCATTCACAGAATGTATCAAAATGGTGCTTCCAAACTGATGAATGAAAAGAAAGATTTAATTCTGTGAGATAAAAGTACACATCAGAAAGCAGCTTGTAAGAATGTTTCTTTCTAGTTTTTATCTGAAGATATTTTCTTTTTCACAATAGGCCACAATGAGCTCCCAAATGTCCATTCACAGAATATACAAAAACATTGTTTCCAAATTGCTGTTTCAAAAGAAAGGTTTCAGTCTGTGAGATGAATGCCAACATCAAAAAGTGGTTTCACAGATAGCTTCCTTCCAGTTTATATCTCGGGATATTTGCTTTTTCACCAATGGCCTCAATGAGCTCCACAACATCCCTTTGGAGATTCTAGAAAAACACTGTTTCCAAACTGCTAAATAAAAAGAATGGTTTAACTCTATCAGATCAATGCACACATCGCAAAGCATTTTCTCAGACAGCTTCCTTCTAGTTTTCAACCCCGGATATTTGATTTTTCACCATTGGCCTCAATGAACTCCCAAATATCCATTTGCAGAATGGACAAAAACAGTGTTTCCAAAATGCTGAACCAAAAGAAAAGTTTAACTCTGTGAAATGAATGCACATATCACAAAGGAGTTTCTCAGAAAGTTTCTTTCTAGTTTTTATCTGAAGATATTTTCTTTTTTGCCTTAGGCCTCAATTGCTCTGAAACATCCACTTGCAGATACTACAAAAACAGTGTTTCCAAACTGCTGATTCAAAAGAAGGGCTTAACTCTGTGAGATGAATGCACATATCAGAAAGCATTTTCTCAGAAAGCTTCTTTCTAGTTTTTATCTGAAAATATTTTATTTTTCACCATAGGCCTCAATGCACTCCCAAATACCTTTTCGCAGATTCTTCAAAAACAGTTTTTCCTAACTGCCGAATGAAAAGAAAGGTTTAACCCTGTGAGATAAATACACACATCACAACGTGGATTCTCAGACATCTTCCATCTAGTTTTTATCCTGGGATATTTGCTTTTTCACCTTTGACCTCAATGAGCTCCCAAATGTCCATTCACAGAATGGACAAAAACAGTTTTTCAAAACTCCTGAATCAAAAGGAAGGTTTAACTCTGTGACATGAATGCACACATAACAAAAAGTTTCTCAGAAAGCTTCTTTCTAGTTTTTATCTGAAGATATTTTCCTTTTCACCACAGGACTCAGCACTCCCAAAAGTCCATTCACAAAATGGACAAAAACAGTGTTTCCAAACTGCTGAATCAAAAGAAAGGTTTCACTCTGCAAAACAAATGCACACATCACAAAGCAGTTTTTTCACATAGCTTCCTTCTAGTTTATATCTTGGGATATTCGCTTTTTCGTCATTGGCCTCAAAGAGCTCCCAAATGTCCATTGTCAGAATAGACAAGAACAGTGTTTCCAAGTGGCTGAATCAAAAGAAAAATTTCACTCTATGAGATGAATGCATACAGCAGTAAGCAGTTTCTGAGAAAGCTTCTTTCTAGTTTTTATCAGAAGACATTTTCTTTCTCACTGTAGGCATCTATGCACTCCCAAATATCCCCTCGAAGATTCTACAAAAGAGTATTTCCAAACTGCTGAGCAAAAAGTAAGGTTTAAATATATGACTTGAATGCACACATTACAAAGCCATTTCTCAGAATGTTTCTTTCTAGTTTTAATCTGAAGATATTTTCTTTTTCACCCTAGGCCTCAATGTGTTCCCAAATATCCCTTCGCAGATTCTACAAAAACAGTGTTTCCAAACTACTGAATCAAAGAAAGTTTTAACTCTGTGAGATGAATGCACACATCACAAAGCAGTTTCTCAGATAGCTACCTTCTAGTTTTTATCCTGAGATGTTTGCTTTTACACCCTTAGCCTCAAGGGCTTCAAAATGTCCATTCGAAGAATGGACCAAAACAGTGTTTCCAAATTGCTGAATCAAAAGAAAGATTTAGCTCTGTGAGATGAATGCACACATCACAAATCACTTTCTCAGAAAGCTTCTTTCCCCTTTTTATCTGAGGATATTTTCTTTTTCACTGTAGGCCTCAATGCACTCCCAAATATGCCTTCGCAGATTCAACAAAAAGAGTGTGTCCAAAATGCTGAATGAAAAAAAAGGTTTCTGCGAGATGAATGCATACATCAGAAGTCAGTTTCTCAGATAGCTTCCTTCCAGTTTTTATCCTGGGATATTTTCTTTTTCACCATAGGCCTCAAAGCGCTGTGAACTGTCCATTAGTAGAATGAACAAAAACAGTGTTTCTCATCTGAAGCTATTTTCTTTTTCCCCATAGGCCTCAATGCATTCCCAAATACCTTTTCACAGATTCTACAAAACAGTATATCCAAACTCCTGAAGAAAAAGGAAGGTTTAACTATGTGAGTTGAATGAACACGTTCACAAAGTTGTTTCTCAGAATGTTTCTTTCTAGTTTTTATCTGAAGCTATTTTCTATTTAACCATAGGCCTCAATGCACTTCCAAATATCCCTTCACATATTCTACAAAAACAGTGTTTCCAAAGTGCTGAATGAAGAGAAAGGATTAACTCTGCAAGATGAATGAACATATCACAAAGCAGTTTCTCATATAGCTTACTTCTTTTATCCTGGCATATTCACTTTTTCCCCTTTGGCCTCTTTGAGCTCCCAAATGTCTGTTCACAGAATGGACAAAAACAGTGTTTCCAAACTGCTGAAATGAAAGAAAGGTTTAACTCTGGGAGACGACTGCAAACATAACAAAACAGTTTCTCAGAAAGCTTCTTTCTAGTTTTTAATCTGAAGATATTTCCTTTTTCACCAGAGGTCTTAAGGAGATCCCAAATATCCCTTCACACATTCTACAAAAACAGTGTTTCAAAACTGCTGAATGAAAAGAAAGTTTAACTCTGTGAGATGAATGCACACATCACAAAGCAGTTTCTGAGACAGCCTCCTTCTGGTTTTTATCCTGGGATGTTTGCTTTTTCACCATTGTCATCAATGGGCTCCCAAATATCTATTCAGAGATCGTATAAAAACATTGTTTCCAAACTGCTGAATGATAAGAAAGGTTTTCCTCTGCAAGATGAATGCACACATCACAAAGCACTTTCTCAATTAGCTTCTTTGAATTTTTATCCTGGGATATTCACTTTTTTGCCATTGACCTCAATGAACTCCCAAATGCCCATCTGCAGAATGGACAAAAACAGTGTTTCCAAACTGCTGAATCAAAAGAAAGTTTTAACATTGTGAGATGAATGTACACAACACAAAGCAGTTTCTCAGAAGGCTTCTTTCTCTTTTTTATCTGAAGATATGTTCTTTTTCCCTTAGTCCTCAATGCATTCCTAAATATCCCTTTCCAGATTCTACAATATTGTGTTTCCAAACTGCTGATTCAAAAGAATGGTTTAACTCTGTGAGATGAATGCTCACATCACAAAATGGTTCCTCAGATAGATGAATGTACACAACACAAAGCAGTTTCTCAGAAGGCTTCTTTCTCTTTTTTATCTGAAGATATGTTCTTTTTACCATAGACCTGAATGTGCACCCAAATATCTGTTTGCATATTCTACAAAGACACTGTTTCCAAACTGCTGAATGAAAGGAAAGTTTTAACTTTTCTAGATGAATGCATACATCACAAAGTGGTTATTCTGATAGCTTACTTGTAATTTTTAACGTGGAATACTGGATTTCTCACCTTTGGCATCAATGCGCTCCCAAATATCCCTTTGCAGATTCTACAAAATCAGTGTTTCCAAACTGCTGAATGAAAAGAAAGCTTTAACTCTGTGAGATGAATGCACACATCAGAAAGCGGTTTCTCAGATACCTTCCTTCCAGTATTTATCCTGGGATATTCACTTTTTCACCATTGGCATCAATGAACTCCTAAACATCCATTTGCAGAATGGAGAAAAACTGTGTTTCCAAACTACTGAATCAAAAGAATGATTTAGGGGAAAGGATTCCCTATTTAATAAATGGTGCTGGGAAAATTGGCTAGCCATA
>NC_037689.1:785898-799308 GCF_003255815.1 Theropithecus gelada
AGCCATAAAAAAGGATGAGTTTGTGTCCTTTGTAGGGACATGGATGCAGCTGGAAACCATCATTCTTAGCAAACTATCACAAGAACAGAAAACCAAACACCGCATGTTCTCACTCATAGGTGGGAAGTGAACAATGAGATCACTTGGACTCAGGAAGGGGAACATCACACACTGGGGCCTATCATGGGGAGGGGGGAGGGCGGAGGGATTGCATTGGGAGTTATACCTGATGTAAATGACGAGTTGATGGGTGCAGCACACCAACATGGCACAAGTATACATATGTAACAAACCTGCACGTTATGCACATGTACCCTACAACTTAAAGTATAATCATAATAAATAAATTTAAAAAAAAGAGAATGATTTAACTATGTGAGATGAATGCGTACATCACAAAGCAGTTTCTCACAAACCTTCTTTCTAGTTTTTATCTGAAGATATTTCCTTTTTCACCAAAGGCCTCAACGCGCTCCCAAATATCCCTTTGCAGATACTACAAAAACATGGCTTCCAAACAGCTGAATGAAAATAAAGGTTTAACTCTGTGAGATGAATGCACACATCACAAAGTGGTTTCTCAGATAGCTTCCTTCTAGTTTTTATCCTGGGATATTCTATTTTCCCCATTGGCCTCAATGAGCTCCCAAATGTAAACTTGCAGAATGGACAAAAACTCTGTTTCCAAATTGCTGAGTTAAAAGAAAATTTTAACTCTGTAAGTTGAATGAAAACATCACAAAGCAATTTCTCAGAAAGATTCTTCCTAGTTTTTATCTGATTATATTATCTTTTTCACCATAAGCCTCAAAGCACTCCCAAATATCCCTTCACAGATTCCAGAAAAACAGTGTGTCCAAGCTGCTGAATGAAAAGATAGGTTCAACTCTATGAGATAAATGCACACATCACAAAGTGGTTTCTCAGATAACCTCTTTATAGTTTTTATACAGGCATATACATTTTTAGGCATTGGCCTCAATGAGCTCCCAAGTGTCCACTTGCAGAATGGCCAAAAGCAGTGTTTTCAAATTTCTGCATCAAAAGAAAAGCTTAACTCTGAGATGAATGCACACATCACAAAGCATTTTCTCAGAAATCTTCTTTCAAGTTTTTATCTGAAGACATTTTCTTCTCCATGAAAGACCTCAATGTGCTTTCATATATCCTTTTACAGATTCTACAAAAACAGTGTTTCCAAGCTACTGAATGAAAAGAAAGGTTTAACTCTGTGAGGTGAATGCACACATCAAAATGCGGTCTCTCAGATAACTTCCTTATACTTTTTATACTGGGATATTCACTTTTGCACCATTGGCTTCAATGAGCTCCCAAAAGTCCATTCACAGAATGGACAAAAACAGTGTTTCCAAACTGCTGTATCAACAGAAAGGTTTAACTATGTGAGATGAATGCACACATCACAAAACAGTTTCTCAGAAAGCTGCTTTCTGGTTTTTATCTGAAATATTATATTTTTCACCATGGGCCTCAATGCACTCCCAAATATCCCTTCACAGATTCTACAAAAACAATGTTTCCAAAGTGCTGAATGAAAAGCAAGGTTTAACTCTGCGAGATGAATGCACACATCACAAAGCAGTTTCTCAGATAGCTTCCTTCTAGTTTGTATCCTGATATATTCGCTTTTTCACCTGTGGCCTCAAAGAGTTCCAAAATGTCCATTTGCAGAATGAGCAAAAATATTTTTTTGAAACTGCTGAATCAAAAAAAAAATGTTTAAGTATGTGAGATAAATGCACACATCACAAAGCAGTTTCTCAGCAAGCATCTTTCTGGTTTTTATCTGAAGATATTTTCTTTTTCACCATTAGCCTCAATGCTTTCCCAAGTAACACTTCACAGATTCTAAAAAAACTGTGTTTCCAAACTGAATAATGACAAGAAAGGTTTAACTATGTGAGATTAATGCACACATCACAAAGCAGTTTCTCATAAAGCTTCTTTCTAGTTTTTATCTGAAATATTATATATTTCGCCATAGGCCTCAATGCACTCCCAAATATCCCTTCACAGATTCTACAAAAACAATGGTTCCAAATTGCAGAGTGAAAAGAAAGGTTTAACTCTGTGAGATGAATGCACGCATCACAAAGTGTTTCCTCAGACAGCTTTTTTCTGGTTTTTATCCTGGGATATTTGATTTATTGACACTGGCCTCAATGAGCTCCCAAATGTCCATTGGCAGAATGGAAAAAAACAAGGTTTCCAAACTGCTGAATCAAAAGAAAGGTTTAGCTCTGTGAGATGAATGCAAACATTACAAAACAGTTTATCAGAAAGCTTCTTTCAAGTTTGTATCTGAAGATATTTTCTTTTTCACCATAGGTCTCAATGCACTCCCTTCACAGATTCTACAAAAGCAGTGTTTCCAAAGTGCTGAATGAAAAGAAACATTTAACTCCACGAGATGAATGTACATATCACAAAGTGGTTTCTCATATAGTTTCCTTCTAGTATTTACCTTGGTATACTCAATTTTTCACCATTGGCCTCAATGAGGTCCCAAATGTCCTTTTGCAGAATGGACAAAAACGATGTTTCCAAACTGTTGAATCAAAATAGAGGTTTAATACTGTCAGATGAATGTGCACATCACAAACCAGTTTCTCAGAAAGCTTCTTTCTAGTATTTTCTGAAGATATTTTCTTTTTCACCATAGGCCTCAATGTGTCGCAAATATCCCTTTGAAGATTCTATAAAAACAGTGTTTCTAAACAGCTGAAAGAAAAGAAAAGTTTAACTGCGAGAGGAATTCAAACATGAAAAAGTGGCTTCTCAGATAGCTTCCTTCCAGATTTTATCCTAGGATATTCAATTTTTTGTCATTGTCATCAATGAGCTCCCAAATGTCCATTTGCACAATGGCCAAAACTGTGCTTTCAAACTACTTAATCAAAAGATAGGTTTACCTCTGTGAGATGAGTGCACACATGACAAAGCAGTTTCTCAGAAAGCTTCTTTCTAGTTTTTATCTGAAGATATTTTCTTTTTCACCATAGGCCTCAATGTGCTCCCAAATATTGCTTTGCAGCTTCTACCAAAACAGTGTTTCCAAAATGCTGAATGAAAAGAAAGGTTTAATTCTGTTAGGTGAATGCACACATCACAAAGTGGTCTCTCAGATAGCTTCCTTATGGTTTTTATCCTGGGATATTCACTTTTTTGCTATTGGACTCAGTGAGTTCCCAAATGTCCATTTGCAGAATGGACCAAAACAGTGTGTCCAAACTGTTGAATCAATAGAAAAGTTTAACTCTGTGAGATGAATGCACACATCAGCAGGCAGTTTCATAGATAACTTCTTTCTAGTTTTTATCAGGGAATTTTCAGGGGTTTTTTTTTTCCATAGGTCTCAATGGGCTTTCAAATGTTCCTTTGCAGAGTCTACACAAAGTGTTTCCAACCTGCTGAATTAAAGGAAACCTTTACCTCTGTGAGATGAATCACATATCAACAAGCAGTTTCACAGATAGTTTCTTTTTAGTTTTTGTCTATGGATATTCAGTTTTTTCCTCACAGTCCTCAAGAGGCTCTGAAATGTCCCTTCACAGTTTCTACAAAAAGAGGATTGGTAAACTGTTGAATCAAAAGGTAGCTTTAACTAGGTGGGATGAATCCACTCATCAGAAAGCAGTTTCTCAGATAGCTTTTTTTCTAATTTTTATCTGGGGATATTCAGTTTTTTTCCCATTGGCCTCAATGGGTTCCTACATGTACCTTCACTGATTTTACAAAAAGAGTTTCTCAGACCTGTTGATTAAAAAGAAGAGTTTAACCCTGTGCATTGAATTTACGCATCACAAAGCAGTTCCACAGATAGCTTCTTTCGAGTTTTTATGTGGGATTATTCCATTTTCCCCATAGGCCACAATGGGTTGTAAAATGTCTGATCACAGATTCTACAAAAACAATTTTTCCAACCAGCTGAATCAGAAGAAAGATTTAACTCTGTGAGATGAATCCACACATAACAAAGCAGGTTAACAGATAACTTCTTTCTAGTTTTCATTTGGGGATATTCGGTTTTCCCATGTGGCTCAATGGGCTCCCAAATTTTCTTTCACAGGTTCTACAAAAAGAGTGTTTACAAACTGCTGAATCATAGGACAGGTTTAATTCTGTGAGATACATCCACACATCATAACACACTTTCACAGATCACTTCTTTCTGGTTTTTATCTGGGGATAGTTTTTTTTTTTTTTTCCCCACAGACCTCTAAGGGCTCCCAAATATTGCTTTGCACATTCTGTAAAGAGTGATTCCTACATACTGAATCTAAAAAAAGGTTTAACTTGTGAGATGAACCCCCATATCACAATGCAGTCTCACAGAAAGATTCTTTCCTGTTTTTATGTGGGGAAATTCGGTTTTTCCACCTAGGATGCAATGGACTCCAAAATGTCCCTTTACAGATTCTTCAAAAAGAATACGTCCAACCTGTTGAATCAAAAGAAATGTTTAACTCTGTGAGGCGAATCTTCATATCACAAAGCAGTTTCACAGATAGCTCCTTTCTAGTTTTCATTTGGGGATATTTGTCTTTTTCCCATAGTCAATGGGCTCCCAAATGTCCCTTTCCAGAATCTTCAAAAAGAGTGTTTCCAACCTGCCGAATCTAAAGAAAGTTTTAACTCTGTGAGATGAATCCACACATCACAAAGCAGTTGCACAAATAGCTTTTACCTAGTTTTTATCTGGGAATATTCAGTTTTACTCATAGGCAACAATAAGAACCCAAATGTTTCTTTGCAGATTCTACAAAAAAACTGTTTACAACTTGCTCAATACACAGAAAGGATTAACTCTGTGAGATGAATCCACACATCTGAAAGCAACTTCACAGATAGCTTGTTTCAAGGTTTTATCTTAAGATATTCAGGTTTTCCCCATAGGCCACAATATGCTCCCAAATATTCCTTTGCAGATTCTGCAAAAAGATTTTTTCCAACCTGTTGAATCAAACTAAAGGATTAACATTGTGAGAAGAATCCACACATCAGAAAACAGTTCCACAGATAGCTACTTTCTAGTTTTTATCTGCAGATATTCAGTTTTTCCCCATAGGCCTCAATATGCTTTCAAATGACCCTTTGCAGACTCTACAAAAAGAGTCTCTACAACCTGCTGAATGAAAATAAAGTTTTAACTCTGTAAGATTAATCCATACATCACAAGGTAGTTTCACAGATAACTTATCTCTATTTTTCATCTGGGAATATTTGGTTTTCCCTCACAGGCATAAATGGGCTCCTAAATGTCCCTTTGGAGATTCTACAAAACGAGTGTTTTCAACCTGCTGAATCAAAAGAAAGCTTTATCACTTTGAGATGTATCCACATATCAGAAAGCAGTTTCACAGATAACTTATTTCTAGTTTTTACCTGGGGATATTCTGTTTGTTTGTTTGTTTGTTTTCATAGACCTCAAAGGGCTCCCAAATGTCCTTTCACAGATTCTACAAAAAAAGTGTTTCCAACCTGCTGTATCAAAAGAAAAGTTTAAGTCTGTCAGATGAATCCACACATCACAAAGCAGTTTTACAGATACCTTCTTTCTAGATTTTATCTGTGGATAATCAGTTTTTCCCCATAGGCCTAAATGGGTTACCAAATGTTGATTTTTTTGAAGATTGTAAAAAAAAGAGTGTTTTCATCCTGCCAAATAAACAGAATGGTTAAAATCTGTAAGGTGAATCCACAGATCACAAAGCAGTTTCATGAAAAGTTTCCTGATAGTTTTTTGGGGGAGATATTCAGTTTTTCCATACAGACCTTGATGGGCTCCCTATCCATTCACTGATACTACACAGGAGTATTTCCAACCTGCTGAATCAAAAGAAACGTAACCCTGTGAGATGAAATCACATATTTCCATGCAGTTTCACAGATAGCTTCTTTCTAGTTTTTAACTGGGGATATTCAGTTTTTATCCCATAGGCCCCAATGGGCTCTTAAATGCCCCTTTGCAGATTCTACAAAATGAAAGTTTCCAACTTGCTGAATCAAAAGAAACGTGTAACTCTGTCAGATGAATCCACACATCACAAACAGTTTAACAGATAACTTTTTTCTAGTTTTAGTCTGGGGATATTTGTTTTTTCCTGATAGGTTTCAATGTGCTCTGAAATGTCTTTTTGCAATTTCTACAAAAAGAGTGTTTTCAACCTGGTGAATCAAAAGAAAGTTTTAACTCTGTGATATAAATCCACATGTCAGCAAGCAGTTTCACAGATAGCTTCTTTGTAGTTTTCATCTGGGGATATTTTGGTTTTCCCCATATGCATCAATGAACTCCAAAATGTCCCTTTGCAGAGTTTAAAAAAGAGTGTTTGCAACCTTCTGAATGAAAAGAAAGGTTTAAATCTCTGAGATGAATCCACACATCACAAAGCAGTTTTACAGATAGCACTTTTCTAGTTTTTATCTGAGGATATGCTGTTTTTCACCATAGGCCACATTGTGCTCTCAAATGTCCCTTCGTAGATTATACAAAAACAGTGTTCGAAATCTGCTGAATCAAAAGAAATGTTTAACTCCATGAGATAAATTCACCTATCACAAAGTAGTTCCACAGTTAACTTCTTTCTAGTTGATATCTGGGGATGATTGGTTTTTTCCTGTAGGCCACAATGGGATCCCTATGTCCCTGTGCAGATTCTACAAAAAGTGTTTCCAACACACCAAATCAAAAGAGCAGTTTAACTCTGTGAGATGAATCCACACATAAAAAACCAGTTTCACAGATAGCTTTTCTGTAGTTTTTATCTGAGGATATTCTGTTTTTCCCCAGAGATGTAAATGGGCTCCCAAATATCCCTTCACAGATTCTTTAAAAAGAGTGTTTCCAACCTGCTGAATTAAAAGGAAGTTTTTACTCTGTGAGATAAATCCACACATCAACAAGCAGTTTCACAGATACCTTCTTTCTAGTTTTTATATTGGGATATGTGGTTTTTCCCCTAGGCCACAATGGGCTCCCAAATGTCCCTTCACAGATTCTACAAAAAGAGTTTTTCCAACCTGCTGAATTAATATAAAAGTTAAATTCTGTGAGATGAATCCACACGTCCCAAAGCAGTTTTACAGATAGATTTTTTCTTGTTTTTATCTGGCGATATTCTCTTTTGCCCTATAGGACCCAGTGGGCTCCCAAATGTGCCTTCACAGATTCTACAGAAATAGAGCTTCCAACCTGGTGAATCAAAAGAAACGTGTAACTCTGTGAGACAAATCCACACATCACCAAGCAGTTTCACAGATAACATTTTTCTAGTTTTTATCTGGGTGTATTCAGTTTTTTCCAACAGGCCTCAATGGGCTCCCAATGGTCCTTTGCAGATGTTTCAGAAAAGGTCTCTCCAACCTACTAAATCAAAAGAAAGATTTAACTCTGTGAGATGAAATCACACATCAACAAGTAATTTCACAGATAGCTTCTTACTAGTTTTGATTTGGGGAAATTCAGTTTTTCCCCATAGGCCTCAATGGAATTTCAAATGTTCCTTTGTAGATTCGACAGAAAGAGTATTTACAAGCTGCTGAATCAAAAGAAAGGTTTAATTTCGTGGGATGAATCCACACATCTCAAAGCACTTTTACAGATATCATCTTTCTAGTATTTATCTGGGGATATTCATTTTTCCCCTTAGGCCTCAATTGGCTCCCAAATGTCCCGTCGCAGATTATACAAAAAGAATCTTTCCAACCTGCTGAGTCAAAAGACAAGTTTAATTCTGTGAGATAAATCCACACATCACCAAGCAGGTTCACAGAATGCTTCTATTTAGTTTTTATCTCAGGATATTTGGTTTTTCCCCATAGGTTTCAATGGGCTCCCAAACGTCCCTTTGTAGATTGTACAAAATCAGTGTTTCCAACCAGCTGAATCAAAAGAAAGGTTTAAAACTGTGAGCTAAATCCACACAAAACAAAACAGTTTCCCACATAGCTTCTTTCTAGTTTTTATCTAAGGCTATTCAGGTTTTCCCAATAAGCCTCAAAGGACTCCAAAGAATTCCTATGCAGATTCTATAAAAAGAGTGTTTCCAACCGGCTTAATCAAGGGAAAGGTTTTACTCTGTGAGATGAATCGACACATCACAAAGCAGTTTAACAGGTAGCTTCTTTCTAGTTTTTATCTGGGGATATTCATTTTCTCTTTATAGGACTCAATGGGTACACAAATATTCTTTTTGCTGATTCTACAAGTTGGAAAACTTGCTCAATGAAAAGAAAGGTTTAACTCTGTGAGATGAACCCACACATCACCATGCAGTTTCACAGATGGCTTCTTTCCAGTTTGTACCAGGGGATATTCTGTTTTTCCCCATAGGCCACAATGGGCTCCCAAATGTCCCATCACAGATTCTACAAAAAGAGTGCTTCCAACTTGCTGAATCAAAATAAAGGTTTAACTCCTTGAGATGAATCCACGCATTACACATCAGTTTCACAGATAGCTTCTTTCTAGTTTTTATGTGGGAATATTCGGTTTTCCCCCACAGGCCTCAAAGGGCTCCCAAATGTGCCCTCACGTATTCTACAAAAATAGTGTTTCCAACCTGCTGAATCACATAGAGGTTCAACACTGTGAAATGAATCCACACATCACAAATCAGTTTCACAGATAGCTTTTTCTAGTTTTTATCTCAGGAGGTTCGTTTTTCCCATATGTTTCAATGGACTTTGAAAAGTCCCCTTACAGATTCTTAAAAAAGAATGTTTCAACCTGATGAATCAACAGAAAGGTTTAATTCTGTGAGATGAATTAACACATCTTAAAGCTGCTTCACAGATAGCTTGTTTCTAGTTTTTATTTGGGGATATTTAGGTTTTCCATATAGGTTTCAATTAGCTCCCAAATGTACCTTCACAGTTTCTACAAAGTAAGCGTCTCCAATCAGTTGAATCAAAAGAAAGATTTACCTCTGTGAGATGAATCCACACCTCACAAAGCAGTTTCAAAGATTGCCTCTTTCTTGTTTTTATCTGGAGACATTCGGTTTTTTCCCACTGGCTTCAGTAAGTTTCCAAATGTCCTTTTACAGAGTCTACAAAAAGAATGTTTCCACCCTGCTGAATTAAAAGAAAAGTTTAACTCTGTGAGACAAATCCACATATCTCAAAGCAGTTTCACAGATAGCTGCTTTCTAGTTTTTATCTGGGTATATTCCATGTTTCTTCATAGGCCTCAGTGGGTTTCCAATTGCCCCTATGCAGATACTACAAAAATAGTGTTTACGAGTTGCTGAATCTAAAAATTTTTAACTCTGTGAGATGAATCTACACATCACCAAGCATTTTCACAGATAGCTTCTTTCTGGTTTTTATCTGAAGATATTTGATTTACCCCCTATGATCAATGGGTTCTTAAATGTCCTTTTGCAGATTCCACAAAAAAAATGTGTTTTCAACCTGTTGAATCAAAAGAAAAGTTTGACTCTGTGAGGGGAATCCACAAATGACCAAGCAGTTTCACAGATAACTTCTTTCTAGTTTTTATCTCAGGATATTCAGTTTTCCCCGTAGGCCCCAATGGGTTTTCAAAGGTTTCTTTGCAGATTATACAAAAGGAGTGTTTTTTGTTTCTGCCAAATCAAAAGAAAGGTTTGTCTCTGAGAGATGAACCCACACATAACCAAGCAGTTTCACAAATGTCCCTTCACAGATTCTACAAAAACAGTGATTCTGACCTGCTGAATTCAAAGAAAGGTTTAACTCTTTGAAATAAATCCACACATCCCCAAGTAGTTTCACAGATAGCTTCTTTCTAGTTTTTATCTGGGGATATTGTTTTACCTTATAGCCTCAATATGCTCCTAAATGTTCCTTTGCAGATTTTATGGAAAAAATAGTGTTCTAACCTGCTGAATCAAAAGAAAGGCTTAACTCTGTGAGATGAATCCACGCATCACAAAGCAGTTTCACAGATAGCTTCTTTCTAGTTTTTATCAGGGATATTATGTTTTTCCCCCATAGACCTCAATAAGCTTCCAAATGTCCCTTCACATATTCTATAAAAAGTATGTTTCCAACCTGCTGATTCAAAAGAAAGTTTAACTCTGTGAGATGAATTCACACGTCACAAAAGAGTTTCACAGATAGCTTCCTTTAGTTTTTATCTGAGAATATTTGGTTTTTCCCCATAGGCCTTAATGGGCTCCCAAATGTTTCTTTGCAGAGTCTAGAAAAAATTTTTTTCCAACATGCGGATTCTAAAGAAAGATTTAACTCTGTGAGATGAATCCACACATCACAAAGCAGTTTCAGAGACAAAATGTTTATAGTTTCTATCTGGAGATATTTGGTTTTTCCCTAAGGACTCATTTGTCTCTAAATATCCATTCACAGATTCTATAAAAAGAGTGTTGCCAACCTTCTGAATAAAAAAAAAATGTTTAACTCTGTGAGATGAAACCACACATTACAAAACATTTTCACAGATAGATTCTTTCTAGTTTTTATCCGGGGATATTCCCTTGTTCCCCAAGGTCCACAATAGGCTCTCAAATGTCCACTCACAGATTCTACCAAAAGAATGCTTCCAACCTGCTGAATCAAAAGAAAGGTTTTACATTTTGAAATGAATCCAAACATCACAAAGCAGTTTTTCAGATAGCTTCTTTCTGGTTTTTATTTGAGGATATTCAGTTTTATCCCATAGGCCTCAAAGGGCTCCCAAATGTCCTTTTGCAGATTCTGAAAAAGGAGTGTTTTCAACCTGCTGAATCAAAACAAGAGATTAACTCTGTGAGATGAATACATACTTCTGAAAGCAGTTTCACAGATACCTTCTTTCTAGTTTTTATCTGTAGATATTCAGTTTTTCTCCAAAGGCCTCAATGTCCTCCCAAATGTCCTTTCGCAGATTCTACAAAAACAGTGTTTCCACCATGCTGAATCAAAATAAATGTTTAATTCTGTGCAATTAATCCACACAACACAATGCAGTTTCAAAGATATCTTCTTTCCAGTATTTATCTGGGGACATTCGATTTTTCCCCATAGGGCTTAATGGGCTCTCAAATATCCCATCGCAGATTCTATGAAAAGAGTTACCAACCTGGTGAATCAAAAGAGAGTTTTATCTTGGTCAGATAAATCCACACATCACACAGCAGTTTCAACATAGCTTCATTCTAGTTTTTATCTGGGGATATTGTTTTCTCCATAGGCCCCAATGGATTCCCAAAAGTCCCTTCACAAGCTGTACAAAAAGAGTGATTCCAAACTGCTGAATCAAAAGAAGGTTTAGCTCTGTAAGAGGAACCACACATCACAAATCGCTTTCACAGATAGCTTCCAGCTAGTTTTTATCTGGGGATATTAGGTTTTTCTTTATATGCCTCAATGTGATCCCAAATGCCCCTTCACAAATTTTACAAAAAGAGAGTTTCCTACCTGTTAAAACAGAAGTAAGTTTTAATTCTGTGAGATGAATCCACACATCACCAAGCAGTTTCACAGACAGCTTCTTTCTAGTTTTTATCCGGGGATATTCAGTTTTTTCCTATAGGCCTCAATGGGCCCTCAAATCTCCCTTTGCACATTTTACAAAAAGAGTGAGTGCTTCCAACCTGTTGAATCAAAAGAGAAGTTTAACTCTGTGAGATGAATTCACACATCACAAAGCGATTTGAGAGATAGCAAGTTTCTAATTTTTATCTGGGGTTATTTTTTTTCCCCATAGGCCTCAATGGGCTCCCAAAGGTCCCCTCGCAGATTCTACAAAAAGAGTGTTTCCAACCTGCTGAATCAAAAGAAAGGTTTAACTCTGTGACATTAATCCACACATCACAAACGTTTTCATGGATACCCTCTTTCTACTTTTTATCGAGATATTTGGTTTTATTCCATAGGAATAAATGGGCTACAAAATATGCCTTAGCTGATTCTACAAAAAGAGTGTTTCCAACATGCTCAATCAAAAGAAAGGTTTAACTCTGTGACATGAATCCACACATCACAAACAGTTTCAGATAGGTTCTTTTCAGTTTTTACCTGGGGATATTAGCTTTTTCCCCTAGGCCTGAAATGTCTCCCAAGTGTCCCTTCGCAGATTCTACAAAAAAGAGTGTTTTAAACTTTTAAATGTTAAGAAAGGTTTAACTCTGTGAGATCAATCCAAACTTCAAAAAGCAGTTTTACAGATCACTTCTTTGTAGTTTTTATCTGGAGATATTCGGTTTTTCCCCATAGTCTCAATGGGTTCCAAAGTGTCTCTTAGCAGATTCTACACAGAGTGTTTACAAACTTCTGAATCAAAAGCAAAGTTAAGCTTTTACAGATGAATTCACAGAACCCAGAACTGTTTCCCAGAAATCTCCTTTCTAGTTTTTATCTTGGGATATTCCATTTTTACCCATTGGCCTAAAAGGGCTCAAAAACATCTCTTTGCAGATTCCAGGAAAAGCGTGTTTCCACCTTGATCAATCAAAAGAAAGGTTTAACTCTGTGAATTTAATCCACACATCACAACGTAGGTTCAAAGATAGCTTGTTTCTAGTTTTTATCTTGGGATATTTGGGTTTTCCCCACAGGCCATAAAGGGCTCCCAAGTGTCCCTTTGCAGATTCGACAGAAAGCATGTTTCCAACCAGCTGAATAAAAAACAAAAAAACACTTAACTCTGAAGTGAATCCACACATTTGTGGAGATATTCTGTTTTTCCCCATAGGCCACAGTGGACTCTCAAATGTAACTTTGCAGATTCTACAAATAGTTTCCAACTTCAAGAATCAAAAGTTTGAATCTGTGAGATGAATCCACACATCACAAAGGAGTTTCACAGAGATTCTTTCTAGTTTTTATCTGGGGATACTCAGTTTTTCCCCATAGGCATCAAATGGCTCCCAATGTTCCTCCCCTGACTCTACAAAAAGAGTGTTTCCAACATGGTGAATCAAACAAAAGGTTTAACATTGTGAGAGAAATTCACACATCACGAAGCAGTTTCAACAATAGCTTTTTGCTAGTTTTTATCTGGGGGTATTTGGGTTTCCACTCAGGTCTCAATGGGTTCCCAAATATCCCTTCACAGATTTTACAAAATAATGTTTCCAAGTAGCTGAATGAAATGACATTCTTCCTCTGTAAGTTGAATCCTCACATCACAAGGTTTCTTTTTTTTCTTTTTTCATTTTTTTTTATTATTATACTTTAAGTTCTAGGGTACATGTGCATAACGTGCAGGTTTGTTACATATGTATACTTGTGCCATGTTGCTGTGCTGCACCCATCAACTCGTCATTTACATCAGGTATAACTCCCAATACAATCCCACCCCCCTCCCCGCCCATAATAGGCCCCGGTGTGTGATGTCCCCCTTCCTGAGTCCAACTGATCTCATTGTTCAGTTCCCACCTATGAGTGAGAACATGCGGTGTT
>NC_037689.1:799706-916781 GCF_003255815.1 Theropithecus gelada
TTTCTATTGATTGGAATAGTTTCAGAAGGAATGGTACCAACTCCTCCTTGTACCTCTGGTAGAATTCAGCTGTGAATCCATCTGGTCCTGGACTTCTCTTCGTTGGTAGGCTATTAATTATTGCCTCAATTTCAGAGCCTGCTATTGGTCTATTCAGGGATTCAACTTCTTCCTGGTTTAGTCTTGGAAGAGTGTAAGTGTCCAGGAAATTATCCATTTCTTCTAGATTTTCTAGTTTATTTGCGTAGAAGTGTTTATAGTATTCTCTGATGGTAGTTTGTATTTCTGTGGGGTCGGTGGTGACACCCCCTTTATCATTTCTTATTGCGTCTATTTGATTCTTCTCTCTTTTCTTCTTTATTAGTCTTGCTAGGGGTCTGTCAATTTTGTTGATCTTTTCAAAAAACCAGCTCCTGGATTCATTGATTTTTTGGAGGGTTTTTTATGTCTCTATCTCCTTCAGTTCTGCTCTGATCTTAGTTATTTCTTGCCTTCTGCTAGCTTTGGAATGTGTTTGCTCTTGCTTCTCTAGTTCTTTTAATTGTGATGTTAGAGGGTCAATTTTAGATCTTTCCTGCTTTCTCTTGTGGGCATTTAGTGCTATAAATTTCCCCCTACACACTGCTTTAAATGTGTCCCAGAGATTCTGGTATGTTGTATCTTTGTTCTCATTGGTTTCAAAGAACATCTTTATTTCTGCCTTCATTTCCTTATGTACCCAGTAGTCATTCAGGAGCAGGTTGTTCAGTTTCCATGTAGTTGAGTGGTTTTGATTGAGTTTCTTAGTCCTGAGTTCTAGTTTGATTGCTCTATGGTCTGAGAGACAGTTTGTTATAATTTCTGTTCTTGTACATTTGCTGAGGAGTGCTTTACTTCCAATTACGTGGTCAATTTTGGAATAAGTGCGATGTGGTGCTGAGAAGAATGTATATTCTGTTGATTTGGGGTGGAGAGTTCTATAGATGTCTATTAGGTCTGCTTGGTGCAGAGAAAAGTTCAATTCCTGGATATCCTTGTTAACTTTCTGTCTCGTTGATCTGTCTAAAGTTGACAGTGGGGTGTTAAAGTCTCCCATTATTATTGTATGGGAGTCTAAGTCTCTTTGTAAGTCTCTACGGACTTGCTTTATGAATCTGGGTGCTCCTGTATTGGGTGCATATGTATTTAGGATAGTCAGTTCTTCCTGTTGAATTGATTCCTTTACCATTATGTAATGGCCTTCTTTGTCTCTTTTGATCTTTGATGGTTTAAAGTCTATCTTATCAGAGAATAGTATTGCAACCCCTGCTTTCTTTTGTTCTCCATTTGCTTGGTAAATCTTCCTCCATCCCTTTATTTTTAGCCTATGTATGTCTCTGCATGTGAGATGGGTCTCCTGAATACAGCAGACTGATGGGTCTTGACTCTTTATCCAGTTTGCCAGTCTATGTCTTTTCATTGGAGCATTTAGTCCATTCACATTTAAGGTTAATATTGTTATGTGTGAACTTGATCCTGCCTTTATGATATTAACTGGTTATTTTGCTCATTAGTTGATGCAGTTTCTTCCTAGCCCAAATGGTCTTTACATTTTGGCATGTTTTTGCAATGGCTGGTACCGGTTGTTCCTTTCCACATTTAGTGCTTCCTTCAGGGTCTCTTGTAAGGCAGGCCTGGTGGTGACAAAATCTCTAAGCATTTGCTTATCTGTAAAGGATTTTATTTCTCCTTCACTTATGAAACTTAGTTTGGCTGGATATGAAATTCTGGGTTGAAAATTCTTTTCTTTAAGAATGTTGAATATTGGCCCCCACTCTCTTCTGGCTTGGAGAGTTTCTGCCGAGAGATCTGCTGTGAGTCTGATGGGCTTCCCTTTGTGAGTACCCCGACCTTTCTCTCTGGCTGCCCTTAAGATTTTTCCCTTCATTTCAACTTTGGTGAATCTGACAATTATGTGTCTTGGAGTTGCTCTTCTCGAGGAGTATCTTTGTGGCGTTCTCTGTATTTCCTGGATTTGAATGTTGGCCTGCCCTACTAGGTTGGGGAAGTTCTCCTGGATGATATCCTGAAGAGTGATCTTTTTCAAGATTCTTAGTTTCTTTGCGCTGGGTACGT
Organism: Theropithecus gelada; assembly: GCF_003255815.1. Lineage (NCBI taxonomy): Eukaryota > Metazoa > Chordata > Mammalia > Primates > Cercopithecidae > Theropithecus > Theropithecus gelada. The sequence goes on from NC_037689.1 coordinate 801,801, forward strand.
AATTCCTCCTTTAGCTCTGAGAAGTTTGATGGACTGAAGCCGCCTTCACTCAACTCGTCAAAGTCATTCTCCGTCCAGCTTTGATCCGTTGCTGGCGATGAGCTGCGCTCCTTTGCCGGGGGAGATGCGCTCTTATTTTTTGAATTTCCAGCTTTTCTGCCCTGCTTTTTCCCCATCTTTGTGGTTTTATCTGCCTCTGGTCTTTGATGGTGGTGACGTACTGATGGGGTTTTGGTGTTGGTGTCCTTCCTGTTTGATAGTTTTCCTTCTAACAGTCAGGACCCTCAGCTGTAGGTCTGTTGGAGATTGCTTGAGGTCCACTTCACACCCTGTTTGCCTGGGTGTCAGCAGCAGAGGCTGCAGAATATAGAATATTGCTGAACAGTGAGTGTACCTGTCTGATTCTTGCTTTGGAGGCTTCCTCTCAGGGGTGTACTGCACACTGTGAGGTGTGGGGTGTCAGATTGCCCCTAGTGGGGATGTCTCCCAGTTACGCTACTCAGGGGTCAGGGACCCACTTGAGCAGGCAGCCTGTCCCTTCTCAGATCTCAACCTCTGTGTTGGGAGATCCACTGCTCTCTTCAAAGCTGTCAGAGTCGTTTGCATCTGCAGAGGTTTCTGCTGCTTTTGTTGTTATCTGTGCCCTGTCCCCAGAGGTGGAGTCTACAGAGACAGGCAGGTTTCCTTGAGCTGCTGTGAGCTCCACCCAGTTCGAGCTTCCCAGCGGGTTTGTTTACCTACTTAAGCCTCAGCAATGGCGGGCACCCCTCCCCCAGCCTCACTGCTGCCTTGCGGTTAGATCACAGACTGCTGTGCTAGCAATGAGGGAGGCTCCGTGGGCGTGGGACCCTCCCCACCAGGTGTGGGATATTATCTCCAGGTGTGCCTGTTTGCTTGAAGTGCAGTATTGGGGTGGGAGTTACCCGATTTTCCAGGTGTTGTGTGTCTCAGTTCCCCTGGCTAGGAAAAGGGATTTCCTTTCCCCTTGTGCTTCCTAGGTGAGGCGATGCCTCACCCTGCTTCAGCTCTCACTGGTCGTGCTGCAGCAGCTGACCAGCACCGATTGTCCAGCACTCCCTAGTGAGATGAACCCAGTACCTCAGTTGAAAATGCAGAAATCACCGGTTTTCTGTGTCGCTCGTGCTGGGAGTTGGAGACAGGAGCTGTTTCTATTCTGCCATCTTGCTCCGCCCCCTCCAAGACCCATCACAAAGTTTCACAGATACCTTCTTTCTAGTGTATATCTAGGGATATTCAGTTTTTTTCCATAGGCCACAGTTAGCTCCCAAATGTCTTTTTGCAGATTCTGCAATAAAAGTGTTTGCAAATTACCAAATGAAAAGAATGGTTTAACTCTGTATGATGAATCTACAAAACACAAAACAGTTTCACAGATAGCTTCTTTCCACTTTTTATCTGGGGATATTCAGTTTTTCTTCATAGGAGTCAATGGACTCCCAAATGTTTCTTCACAGATTTTAGAAAAAGAACTTTTCCAAACTGCTGACTCAAAAGAAATGTTTAACTCTGTGAGATGAATTGAAACATCAGAAAGCAGTTTCACAGATGGTTTCTCTCTATTTTTAATCTGTGGATATTCATTTTTTTCCCAGAGGAAATATTCAGGGGTATTTTGTATTTCCCCATATGTCTCGTCCTTTTGCAGATTCTACAAAAGAGATTTTTCATCTTGCTGAATCAAAAGAAATGTTTAAATCTGTGAAATGAATCCACACATCACAAAGCAGTTCCAGTGATAACTTCTTTCTAGTTTTTATCTGGGGATACTTGTTTTTTCTCCATAGGCCTCAATAGACTTTCAAATGTCCCTGTGCAGATACTACCAAAAAAATGTTTCCCCATAGGACTCAATGGGCTTTCAAATTTCCCTGTGCAGATACTAGAAAAAGAATGTTTCCAACATGAGGACTAAAAAGGAAGTTCTAACTCTGTGAGATGAATCCACAGATCACAAAGCAGTTTCACAGATAGCTTCCTTCTAGTTTTTATGTGGGGATATAAGGTTTTCTCCCACTGGCCCCAAAGTGCTCCCAATTGTTCCTTTGGAGATTCTACAAAAAGAGTGTTTCCAACCAGTTGAATCAAACAAAAGTGTTCACTCTGTGAGATAAATTTTCACATCACAAAGCAGTTTCACAGATAGGTTTTTTCTAGTTTTTATCTGCAAATGTTCGGCTTTTCCCTATAGGCTTCAATGGATTCCAAATGTCCCTTCACAGATTCTATAAAAGGAGTTTTCCCAATATGCAGAATCAAAAGAAAGGTTGAACTCTGCGAGATGAATCCACACATAACAAAGCAGATTCACAGATAGCTTCTTTCTAGTTTTTAATAGAAGGATATTAGGTTTTTCCCCATTGGTCTCAATGGGCCCCCAAATGTCCCTTCACAGATTCTACAAAAAGAGTGTTTCCTATCTATTGAATCAAAAGAAAGGTTTACCTCTGTGAGAAGAATTCACACATCATCATACACTTTCACATATAGCTTCTTTCTAGTTTTTATGTTCGGATATTCAGTGTTTCCCCATAGGCTTCAAGTGGCTCCCAAATGTCTCTTGGTAGATTCTACAAAAATGTGCTTTTTAGCTGATGAATAAAAAGAAAGATTTACATCTGTGAGATGATTCCACACATCACAAAGCTGTTTCACAGATAGCTTCTTTCTAGTTTTTATCTGGGGATATTTCATTTTTCCCCATAGGCCTCAATGGGCTTCCAAGTTTGCCCTCACAGATTCTACAAAGTGCTTCCAAACTGCTGAATGAAAAGAAAAGTTTAACTCTGTGTGATGAATCCACACATCACAAAGCAGTTTCACAGATCACTTCTTTCTACTTTTTGTCTGGGGATATTTTGTTTTTCATCATTGGCCTCAATAGGCTCTCAAATGCCCCTTTGCAGATTCTACGAAAACAGTGTTTCCAACGTGCTGAATCAAAAGAAAGGTTTAACTCTATGAGATGAATCCACACATCACAAAGCAGTTTCACACATATTTTGTTTCCAGTTTTTATCTGGGCATATTCGTTTTTTTTTTTCCATTGGCCACAATGGAGTCCCAAATGTCCCTTCGCAGATTCTACAAAAAGCATGTTTACATCCTGCTGAATTAAAAGAAAGGTTTAACTCTATGTGATGAAGCCACACATCACAAAGCAGTTCCTCAGATAGTTTTTTTCTCCTTTTTTCTGTGGGGATATTTGATTTTTCCCCGTATGCAATGATGGGCTCCCAATGTCCCTTCACACATTCTACAAATAGAGTATTTCCAACCTGCTTATTCAAAAAAAAAAAGTTTTAACTCTATGAGATGAATCCATACATCACAAAGCAGTATCACAGATAGCATCTTTCTAGTTTTAATCTGGGGATATTCAGTTTTTTCCCCTAGGCCTCAATGTGCTTCCAAATATCCCTTGGTAGGTTCCACAAAAAAAGTGTTTTTAATCTACTGAGTGAAAAAAAATATTTACCTCTGTGGGGGGAATCCGCACATCACAAAGAAGTTTCACGGATAGCTTCTTTGTAGTTTTTATCTGGGAAATTTTTTTTTCCCGTAGGCCTCAACAGGCTTCAAAGTGTCCCTTCGAAGATTATACAAAAAAGAGCTTTTCGAAACTTCTGAATCAAAAGAAAAATTTAACTGTGAAATAAATCAACACATCACCAAGCAGTTTAAAAGATAGCTTCTCTCTACTTTTTATCTGGGGACATTTTGTTTTTCATCATTGACCTCAATGGCCTGCCAAATGTCCCTTCGCAGATTCTACAAAAAGAGTGTTTCCAACATGCTGAATCGAAGGAACAGTTTAACTCCATGAGATGAATCTACACATCACAAGAAGTTTCACAGATAGCTCTTTCTAGTTTTTATCTGGGGATATTCTGTTTTTTTCTACAGGTCACAATGGACTCCCAAATGTCCCTTCGCAGATTCTACAAGAACTGTTTCCATCTTGTTGAAGCAAAATAAAGGGCTAACTCTCTGTGATGAATCCACACATTGTAAAGCAGTTTCTCAGATAGCTTTTTTCTAGTTTTTATCTTGGAATATTCAATATTCCCCATAGGCTACAATGGGCTGCAAATGTCCCTTCACACATTCTTTGAAAGAGTATTTCCAAACTGCCAAATCAAAAAAACTTTTTAACTCTGAGTGATGAAAGCACATATCACCACACAGTTTCACTGATAGCTTCTTTCTAGTTTTTATCTGGGGATATTTCATTATTCTGCATAGCCCTCAATGTCCTCCCAAATGTCCCTAGGTATATTCTACAAAAAAAAATGTTTTTAACCTGCTGAATGAAAAGAAAGTTTTACCTCTGTGAGTTCAATTCACACATCACAAAACAGTTTCACAGATAGCATCATTTTTGTTTTTATCTGGGGATATTTCGTTTTCCCCTTGGGCCTCAATGGGCTTCAAATTGTCCCTTTCAAGATTCTACAAAAAGAGTGGTTCCAAACTACTGAATCAAAAGAGAAATTGAAATCTGTGAGATAAATCCACACATCACCAAGCCATGGAAGACTCTCTGGAAAGAATGCTTCCAACGTGGTGAATTGAAATAATGGTTGAACTCTGTGAGATGAATCCATACATCACAAAGCAGTTTCACAGGTAGCTTCTGTCTAGTTTTTATCTGGGGATACTCAGTTTTCCCCCATATGCCACAATGGGCTCCCAAATGTCCCTTCACAGATTCCACAAAAAGAGTGTTTCCATCCTGCTGAATCAAAAGAAAGGTTTACGAATCTGCAATGAATCCACATATCACAAAACAGTTTCTCAGATAGCTTTTTTCTAGTTTTACTGTGGGTATATTCCATTTTTCCCCATAGGCCACAAGGGGCTCCCAATGTCCCTTAACACATTCTACAAAAAGAGTGTTTCCAACCTGCTGAATCAAAAGAAAGTTTGAACTCTGTGAGATGAATCCAGACATAACAATGCAGTTTCAATGATAATTTCTTTGTAGTTTTTATCTGGGGATATTCACTTTTTCCTCAAATGCCTCACTAGTCTCCCAAGTGTTCCTTTGCAGATTCTACAAAAGGAGTTTTGCCAATCTGCTGAATCAAAAGAAAGGTTTAACTGTGAGATGAATTCATAGATCATAAAGAGGTTTCACAGATAGCTATTTTCTAGTTTTTATCTGGGGATATTCAGTTATGCCCCTTAGGTGTCAATGGGCTCCTATATGTTTCTTTGCAGATTCTAGAAAAAGAGTTTTTCCAATATGCTGACTCAAAAAAATGATTTAGTTCTGTTAGATGAATTCAGACACCATAAAACAGTTTCACAAACAGCTTCTGTCAAGTTTATAGCTGGGGATATTATGTTTTTTACCGTATGCCCCAATGGGATCCCAAAGATGCCTTTGCAGTTTCTACAAAAAGAGTGCTTTGAAACAACTAAATCAAAAGAAAGTCTTAACTCTGTGAGATGAATCCACATATCACAAAGCAGTATCAGAGATAGCATCTTTCTAGTTTTAATCTGGAGATATTCAATTTTTTCCCATAGGTCTCAATGTGCTCCCAAATGTCCCTTCACAGATTCTACAAAAATAATTTTTTTAACCTGCTCAATCAAAAAAAAAGGTTTAATTGTGTGAGATGAATCCACACATCATGAAGCAGTTTCACAGATAGCTTCTTTGTACGTTTTATCTGGGGATATTTGTTTTACCCCATAGACTTCAATGAGCTCCCAAATGTTCCTTCACAGTTTCTACAAAAAGAGTGTTTCCAAGCTGTTAAATCAAAAAAAGTTTTAAATCTCTGAGATGAATCCACACATCACCAAACAGTTTCACAGATATCTTCTTTCCAGTTTTTATCTGTGGATTCTGTTTTTCCCATAGGCCTCAAAGTGCTCCCATATGTCCCTTCATAAATACTATGAAAAGAGTGTTTTCAATCTGCTGAATCAAAAGAAAGGTTTACTTCTGTACGATGGATCCACACATCACAAAACAGTTTCACAGATAGATTATTTCTAGTTTTTATTTGGGGATATTCTGTTTCTCTCCCTTAGGACTCAATGGGCCGCCAATATCCCTTCGCAGATTATATGAAGAAAGTGTTTCCAACATGTTGAATCAAAATAGAAGTTTAACTCTGGGAGATGAAACCACATATCACAAACCAGTTTCACCGACAGCTTCTTTCCTGTATTTATCTGAGGATATTCGGTTTTTTCCCATAGGACACAATGGGCTCCAAAGATCTTTTTGCAAGTTGTACAAAAAGTGTTTCCAACCAGCTGAATCAAAAGAAAGGCTTAACTCTGTGAGATGAACTACACATTACAAAGCAGTTTCTCATATAATTTCTTTGTAGTTTTTATCTGGAGATATTCTGTTTTTCCCCATAGGTCTCAATGAGCTCCCAAATCTCCCTTCACAGATTCCACAAAAAGGGTGTTTCCAAACTGCTGAATCAAAAGTAAGTTGTAATTCTGTGAGATGAATCCACACCTCACAAAGCAGTTTCACAGATAGCTTCTTTCAGTTTTTATCTGGGGATGTTTTATTTTTTCCCATAGACAACAACAGTTTGCCAAATGTACCTTCACGGATTCCACAAAAAGCGTGTTTACAACCTGCTGAATTGAAAGAATGGTTTAACTCTGTGCAATGAAACCACACATCACAAAGCAGTTTCACAGATAGCTTCTCTCTAGTTTTTAATCTGGGGATATTTGGTTTTCTCCTTAGGCCTTAATAGGATTTCAAGTATCCCTGCATAGATTCTACAAAAAGAGTGTTTCAATTCTGCTGAATCAAAGGAGAATTTTAACTCTGTTAGATGAATCCACACATCACAGAACAATTTCATGGATAGCTTCTTTCTGGTTTTTATCTTCGGATAATTCATTTTTCTCCAAAGGACACAATGGACTCCCAAATGTCCCTTCACAAATTCTACAAAAAGAATGTTTCCAATGTGATGAATCAAAAGGAAGGTTGAATTCTGTAAGATGAATCCACACATTAGAAAGTGGTTTCTGAGATAGTTTCCTTTTATTTTTTATCTTAGGATATTCACTTTTACTCCATTGGCCTCAATGAGCTCCCAAATGTCCATTTGCAGAATGTACAAAAACAGTGTTTCCAAACTGCTGAATCAAAAGAAAGAATCAACTCTGTGAGTTGAATGTGCACATCACAGAACTGTTTGTCAGAAAGCTTCTTCCTAGTTTTGATTTTCTTTTTCACCATAGGCCTCAATGCGCTCCCATATGTCCTTTCACAGATTCTACAAAAACAGTGTTTCCAAACTGATGAATCAAAAGAAAGATTTAGCTCTGTGAGAGGAATGCAACATCACCAGGCAGTTTGACAGATAACTTCTTTCTTGTTTTATCTGGGGACATTCGTTTTTTTCCAACAGACCTAAATGGGCTCTCAAATGTCCTTTTGCAGATTCTATTGAAAAAGTGTTTCCAACCTGGTGAATCAAAAGAGAGGGTTAACTCTGTGAGTTGAATCCATACATCACAAAGCAGTTTCACAGATAGATTCTTCCTAATTTTTATCTGGCAATGTTCTTTTTTTTCCCCATAGTCCCCAACGGGCTGGCAAATGTGCTTTCACAGATTCTACAAAAAGAGCATTTCAAATAGCTGAATCAAATGAGAGGCTTCACTCTGAGGGAGGAATTCACACATCACAAAGCAGTTTCACAGACACCTTCTTTCAAGATTTTATGTGGAGATATTGGGTTTTTCCCCATTTGCTTCAATGCAATCCTAAATGTGCCTTTACAGATTCTACAAAGAGTGTTCCAAGCAGTTGAATCAAAACCAAACTTTATCTATGTGAGAGGAGTCCAACCATCACCAAGCAGTGTCACAGATAGCTTCGTTCTAGTTTTTACCTGGGATATTCAGTTTTTCCCTATGATCCTCAGTGGGCTCACAAATGTCCCTTTGCAGATTCTACAAAAGCAGTGTTCCTGTCCAATAAATCAAAACAAAGTTTTAACCCTGAGAGAAAAATGCACACATCACAAAGTAGTTTTACAGATGGCTTGTTTCTAGTTTTTATCTGTGGATATTCCATTATTTCCCATAGACCTCAATGGACTCTCAAATGTCCCTTTGTAGATTCTAGAAAAAAAGTTTTTCCAAACCACTGAATCAAAAGGAAGGTTATACTCTGTGAGATGAATCCACAAATCGTGAAGCAGTTTCACAGATAGTTTCTTTCTAGTTTTTATCTGGGGATATTCAGTTTATACCCATAGGCCCCAATGGGCTCCAGAGTGTCCTTTCACATATTCTACAAAAAGTATGTTTCCAACCTGCTGAATCAAAAATAAGATTTATCTCTCTGTGATGAATCTACACATAACAAAGAAGTTTCTCAGATAGCTTCTTTAGTGTTTTTATGTGGGGATATTCAATTTTCACCCACAGGTCACAATGGGCTTACAAATGTCCCTTTGCAGATTCTATGGAAAAAGTGTTTCCAACCTGGTGAATCAAAAGAGAGGGCTAACTCTGTGAATTGAATCCATACATCACAAGGGACAAATGTCCCCATAGGCCCCAATGGGGAAAATATCCCAAATATCCCTTCACAGATTCTACAAAAACAACTGTTTTCAATCTGCTTAACCAAAAATATGTTTTAACTCTATGAGATGAGTCCACACATCACCAAGCAGTTTCACACACAGATTCTTTTAAGTTTTTTTATCTGGGGATATTCGATTTTCCCCATAGGCTTCCATGTGCTCCCAAATGTCTTTTCGCAGATTCTACAAAGAGAGAGTCTCCAACTTGTTGAATCAAAATAAACGTTTAAATCTGTGAGATGAATCCACACATCACCAAGCAGTTAGACAGATGGCTTATTTCTAGTTTTTTACTGGGGATATTCAATTTTCCCCACAGGCCTCAATGGGCTCCCATGTGTCCCTTTCCAGATTCTACAAAAAGAGTGTTTCCAACCTGCTGAATCAAAAGAAAGGTTTAACTCTAGGAGATTAATCCACACATTACAAATGAGTTTCACAGATAGCTTCTTTCTAGTTTATATATGGGGATATTCTGTTGTTTCTTATAAGCCTCAATGGGCTCCCAAATGTCCTTTTGCAGTTGTACGAAAAGAGTGTTTCGAACCTGGTGAATCACAGAGAGGTTTAACTCTGTGAGATGAATCTGCACATCACAAAGAAGTTTCACAGATAGCTTATTTCTAGTTTTCATCTGGGGATATTTGGCTTTTCCAAATAGGCATTGATGGGCTCCTTAATGTCCCTGTTCAGATTCTACAAAAAGAGTATTTTCAATCTGCTGAATCAAAAGAAAGGTTTATCTCTGTGAGATGAATCCACACATCCCCAAGCAGTTTCACAGATAGTGGCTTCCTAGTTTTTATCTGGGTATATACAGTTTTTTTGCCATAGGCCTCAATGCACTCCCAAATGTCCCTTCAGATATTCTAAAAAAAGAATGTTTCCAACCTGGTGAATCAAAAGAGAGGTTTAACTGTGTGAGATGAATCCACACATTAACAACCAGTTTTACAGATAACTTTAGTTCGTATCCAGGGATTTTCCTTTTTTTTGCTTAGGCCTCAATGGACTCCCAAATCTCCTTATGCAGATTATACAAAAAGAATGTTTCCAACCTGCTGAATCAAAAGAAAAGTTTAACTCTGTGAAATAAATCCACACATCACAGAGAAGTTTAAGAGATCGCTTCTTTCTAGTTTTTCTTTTGTGATACTCAGTTTTTCCTCTTAGGCCTCAAAGGGCTCCCAAATATCCCTTCACAGATCCTACAAAAAGAGTGTTTCCAACCTGGTGAATCAAAGGACAGGTTTAACTCTGAGAGTTGAATCCACACATCACCAAGTAGTTTCACAGAAGGCTTCTTTCTAATTTTTATCTGGGGATATTCGGTTTGGTTTTTCCTCATAAGCATATATGTGCTACCAAATGTCACTTTGCAGATTCTACAAAAATAGCATTTTCAATCTACTGAATCAAAAGTAAGGTGTAACTCTGTGAGACGAACCCACACGTCACCAAGTAGTTTCACAGATCTCTTCTTTCTAGTTTTTATCTGGAAATGTTCTATATTTCCCCATAAGCCACAATGGGCTCCCACATATATCTTCAGATTCTAGAAAAACAGTGTTTTTAACCTGCTGAATCAAAAAAAAAAAAGTTTAACTGTGTAAGATGAATCCACACATACCAAGCAGTGTCACAGATAGCCTCTTTCAGGTTTTTCTATGGGGATATTCAGTTTTTCCCCAAAGACCGCAATGGGCTTCCAAAAGTCTCTTCACGGATACCTCAAGTAAAGTGTTTCCAACCTCCTGAATAGACAGAAATTTTTAACTCTGTGAGATGAATCCACAAATCGCCTAGCAGTTTCACAGATACTTTCTTTTTGGTTTTTAGCTGAAGATAGTCAGTTTTTACTTCTAGGCATCAATTGGCTAAAAATTTTTCCCTTAGCAGGTTATGCAAAAAGAGTGTATCCAGCCTGTTGAATCAATAGAAATGTTTAAGACTCTGAGAATAATCCACACATCACCAAGCAGTTTCACAGATGGCTTCTTTCTCGTTTTTATCTGGGAGTATTCAGTTTTCCCCACAGGCCTCAGCGGGTTCCCAAATGTTACTTTGCAGTTTCTGCAAAATGAGTGTTTCCAACCTGCTGAAGGAAAGACATTTATCTCTGTGACACGAATCCACACATCAGCAAGTAGTTTCACAGAGAGCTTCTCTCTAGTTTCTATCTTCAGAAATTCATTTCTTTCCCATAGGTCCAATAGGTTCCCAAATGTCTCTTTGCAGATTCTACAAAAAGTGTGTTTCCAGCCTGCTGAATCAAAATAAAGATTTAACACTGTAAGATGAATCCACAAATAACAAAGAAGTTTCATAGATAACCTCTTTCTACTTTTTATCTAGGAACATTTGGTTTTTCCCCATAGGCCTCAATGGGCTCCCAATTGCCCCTTGCAGATTCTACAAAAACAGTGTTTCTACCATGCTGAATCAAAAGAAAGGTTTACATCTTTGAGATGAATCCACACATCACTGAAGGCGTGGCCTGCCCCTCCACAACTGTGGGTATATCTCGTCAGGTGGGACAAGAGACAGAAAAGAAATGAGACACCCAGACAAAGTATAGAGAAACAACAGTGGGCCCAGGAGACCAGCAGTCAGCATACCAAGAAACTGCACCGGCACCGGTCTCTGAGTTCCTTCAGTTTTTATTATTATTTTCACTATCTTAGCAAGAAGAATGTGATAGGACAGCAGGGTGATAACAGGGATAAGGTCAGCAAGAAAACATATGAGCAAAAGAGTCTGTGTCATAATTAATTTCAAGGGGAGGTTCTATGCTTGGATGTGCACATAGGCCAGATTTGTGCTTCTCTCCACCCATACATCTCCGTGGAGTAAAGAATAACAAAGCAGCATTGCTGCCAACATGTCTCATATCCCGCCATAGGGCAGCTTTTCTCCTATCTCAGAATTGAACAAATGTACAATCGGGTTTTATACCAAGTCTTTCAGTTCTCAGGGCAGGCAGGAGACAGTGGCCTTCCTCTATCTCAACTGCAAGAGGCTTTCCTCTTTTACTAATCCACCTCAGCACAGACCCTTCACGGGTGTCAGGCTGGGGGACAGTCAGGTCTTTCTCATCCTTTGAGGCCATATTTCAGACTATCACGTGGTGAGAAACCTTGGAAAATACCCGGCTTTCCAGGGCAGAAGTTCCTGTGGCTTTCTGCAGTGCATTGTGCGCCTGGTTTATCGAGACTAGAGAATGACGACGACTTTTACCAAGCATACTTCTTGTAAATATTTCGTTAACAAGACACATCCTGTATGGCCCTAGATCCCTTAAACCTTGATTCCATACAACACATGTTTTTGTGAGCTCAAAGTTGGGGCAAAGAGGTTGGGGTTAGAGATTAACAGCATCTCAGGGTAAAGCAATTGTTCAGGGTACAGGTCAAAATGAAATTTCTTATATCTTCCCTTTCTACATAGACACAGTAACAGTCTGATCTCTATTTCTTTTCCCTACACATCACCAAGCAGTATCAAAGATAACTTATGTATGGTTTTAATCTGAGGATATTCAGTTTTTCCCCATAGTCTCAATGGGTTTTCAAATGTTCCTTTGCAGATTCTACAAAAGGATGCTTCCAACCTGATGAATCAAAGAAAGTTTTAATTCTGTGAGATTACTCCCCACATCTGAAAGCAATTTCACAGATAGCTTCTTTATAGTTTTTATATGGGGATATTCTGTATTTTTCCTTAGCCTTCAATAAGCTCCCAAATATTTCTTCACACATTCTACGAGCAAAGGGTTTCCAACCTGCTGAAACAAGAAAAGGTTTAACTCTGTGAGATGAATCCACACATCACCAAGCAGGTTCACAGACAGATTCTTTCTAAGTTTTATCTGGGGATATTCTGTTTTTCCCCATAGGCCTCAATAAGATTTCAAATGCCTTTTTGCAGATTCTAGAAGAAGAGCGTTTCCAATCTGCTGAATCAAAACAAAGGTTTACTTCTGTGAGTTGAATCCAAACATCACAAAACAGTATCACTGATAGCTTCATTGTTGTTTATATCTGGGGATATTTGGTTTTCCACATAGGCCTCAATGGGCTACTAAATATCCCTTTGCATATTCTACAAAAAGAGTGTTTCCAACTTCCTGAATCATAAGAAGGTTTAACTCTGTGAGATGAATCCACACATCACCAAGCAGTTTCACAGATAGCTTCTTTCTAGTTTTTAACTTGGAATATTTGGTTTCTCCCCGTCAGTCTCAATGGGCTCCCAAATGTCCCTTTGCAGATTCTACAAAAAGAGTGTTTCCAATCTACTGAATCAAAGGAAAGGTGAAACTCTCATCCTGGCTAACATGGGGGAAATACCGTGTCTACTACAAAATACAAAAATTAGCCGGGTGTGGTGGCAGTCTCCTGTAGCCCCAGGTACTCAGGAGGCTGAGGCAGGAGAATGGCATGAACCCAGGAGGTGGAGCTTGCAGTTAGCTGAGATCACATCACTGCACTCCAGCCTGGGTGACAGAGTAGGGCTCCGTCTCAAAAAACAAAACAAACAAACCAAAAAAAATGTAACTCTGTGAGATGAATTGACACATAACAAAGTGGTTTCACAAATAGTGTCTTTCTAGTTTTTATCAGATGATATTCAATCTTTCCCCACAGGCCTCAATGGACTCCCAAATGTCCCCTCACAGATTTTACAAAAAGAGTGTTTCTCACCTGCTGAATCAAAAGAAAGGTTTAACTCTGTGAGATGGATCCACGCATCACCAAGCAGTTTCACAGATATCTTCTTCCTAGTTTTTATCTGTAGATATTCTGTTTTTCCTCATAATCTCAATGGGTTTTCAAATGTTGCTTTGCACATTCTACAAAAAGAGTGTTTCCAAATTGGTGAATCACATGAAAGTTTTAAATTTGTGAGATTACTCCCCACATGCCAAAGCAGTTTCACAGATAGGTTCTTTCTAGTTTTTATCTGGGGATATTCTGTATTTTTCCATAGGCCTCAAAGGGCTCCCAAATTTTTCTTCACAGATTCTAAAAGAAAAGTGTTTCCAACTTGCTGAAACAAAAGAAAGATTTAACTCTTTGAGTTGAATCTATACATCAACAAGCAGTTTCACAGATAGCTTCTTTCTAGTTTTTATCTGGGGTGTTTCATTTTTCTCCGTAGGCCTCAATGGGATCCCAAATGTTGCTTCACAGATTCTACAAAAAGAGTGTTTCCAACCTGCTGAATCAAAAGAAAGGATTACCAGGCAACCTAAAGAATGGGAGAAAAATTTTGCAGTCTATTCAACTGACAAAGGGCTAATATCCAGAATCTACAAATAACTCAAACAAATTTACAAGAAAAAAAACAACCCTAATGAAAAAGGGGCAAAGGATATGAACAGACACTTCTCAAAAGAAGATATTTATGCAGCCAACAGACACATGAAGAAATGCTTATCATCACTCGCTGTCAGAGAAATGCAAATTAAAACCACAATGAGATACCATCTCACACCAGTTAGAATGGCAATCATTAAAAAGTCAGGAAATATCAGGTGCTTGAGAGGATGTGGAGAAACCGAAACACTTTTATACTGTTGATGGGACTGTAAACTAGTTAAACCATTGTGGAAGACAGTGTGGCGACTCCTCAAGGATCTAGAACTAGAAACACCATTTGACCCAGTCATCCCATTACTGGATATATACCCAAAGTATTATAAATCATGCTGCTATAAAGACACATGCACATGTGTGTTTATTGTGGCACTATTCACAACAACAAGGACTTGGAACCAACCGAAATGTCCATCAATGATAGATTAGATTAAGAAAATGTGGCACATATACACCATGGAATACTATGTAGCCATAAAAAAAAGGATGAGTTCGTGTCCTTTGTAGGGACATGGATGAAGCTGGAAAACATCATTCTCAGCAAACTATCGCAAGGACAGAAAACCAAACACTGCATGTTCTCACTCATAGGTGGGAATTGAACAATGAGATCACTTGGACACAGGAAGGGGAACATGACACACCTGGGCCTCTTGTGGGGTGGGGTAGGGGGGAGGGATAACATTGGGAGATGCACCTAATGTAAATGACGAGTTAATGGGTACAGCACACCAACATGGCACATGTATACATATGTAACAAACCTGCACATTGTGCACATGTACCCTAGAACTTAAAGTATAATTTAAAAAAAGAAAGGATTAAATCTGTTAGATGAATACACACATTTCAGTGAGGTTTCACAGACAGCTTCTTTCTAGTTTTTGTCTGGGCTTATTCGGTTTTTCCCCATTGGCTTCAATGGGGTCCAAAATGTCCCTTTGCAGATTCTACAAAGAAAATGTTTACAACCTGATGTGAGATGAATCTACACATCACCAAAAAGAATCACAGACAGATTCTTTCTAGTTTTAATCTGAGGATATTCTGTTTTTTCCTATAGGCCTCAAAGAGCTTTGAAATGTCCATTGGCAGATTCTTCAAAAAGAGTGTTTCCAACATGCTGACTCAAAAGAAAAGTGTTAATCTGTGAGATGATTCTAGACATCACAAAGCAGTTTCACAGATAACTTCTTTCTAGTTTTATCTGGGGATGTTCAATTTTTTCCCTTAGGCCTCAATAGGCTCCCAAATATTCTTTTGCAGATTATTCAAAAAGACAGGTTTAATTCTGTGAGATAAATCCACACAGCACCAAGCAGTTTCGCAGATTGCTTCTATTTAGTTTTTATGGCAGGATATTCAGTTTTTCCTCATAGGCCTCAATGTGCTGCCAAATGTCCCTTTGCAGATTCCACAAAAAGAGTGTATCCAACCACCTGAATCAAAGGAAAGGTTTAACATTGTGAGCTAAATCCACACATAACAAAGCAGTTTCTCACATCGCTTCTTTCTAATTTTTATCTGGGGATATTTGGTTTTTCCCCACAGGCCTCAAAGGGCTCCAAAAAAATCCCTTCACAGATTCTACAGAAAGTGTATTCCTAATCTGCTTAATCAAAAGAAAAGATTTACTCTGTGAGATGAATGGACAAATAACAAAGCAGTTTAACAGATAGCTTCTTTCTAGTTTTATCTGGGAATATTTGGTTTTTCAACATTGGCTCAATGGGCTCCAAGTTGGTTTTTCACAGTTTCTACAAAAAGAGTATTTACAACCTGCAGAATCAAAAGAAAGTCTTAACCTTGTGCATTGAATTCTCATATCTTTAAGCAGCTTCACAGATAGCTTCTTTATAGTTTTTATCTGGGGATATTAAGTTTTTTTCCCATAAAACTCAAAGGGACCCCAATATTTCATCATAGATTCTACAAAGATATCAGGGAAAACCAGCCCCTGATAATTCAATGGTATTTCACATAGGTTCTTTTCTATTTCCCTAAATGTAGGTCGGTCTGAGAAATAAAAGGAAAGAGTACAAAAGAGAGATTTTGAAAGTAGGTGTCTGGGGGAAACATCACATGTAAGCAGGTTCCAGGATACCACCCAAGCCACAAAACCACCAAGTTTTTATTCAAAAGGGGAGGGAGTGTACAAATAGTGTGTGGATCACAGAGAACACATGCTTCACAAAGTAATAAAATATCACAAGGCAAATGGAGGCAGGGCAAGGTCAGAAGACCGGGGAAAAATTAAAATTGCTAATGAAGTTTCAGGCATGCATTGTCATTGATAGCATCTTATCAGGAGACAGGGTTTAAGAGCAGATAACTGGTCTGACCCAAATTTATTAGGCAGAAATTTCTTCATCCTAATAAGCCTGGGAGCACTACAGGGGCTTATTTCATACCTTATCTACAACCGTAAAAGACAGACATTCCTAGAGCTGTCATTTCAGAGTCCTCCCTCTAGGAATGCATTCTCCTTCTCAGGGCTGTTCCTTACTGAGAAAAAAAAAAAATTCAGTGATATTTCTCCTATTTGCTCTTGAAAGAAGAGAAATATGGCTTTGTTCCATCCAGCTCTCTGGCAGCCACACCTAATGGTTATCTCCCTTATTCCCTGAACATCACTGTCATCCTGCTCTTTTTTCAAGGTGTCCAGATTTCATATTGTTTAAACACACACACACTTCATAAACAATTTGTGCAGTTAACACAATCATCACAGAATCCTGAGTCGACATACATCCTCAGCTTACAAAGATGACAGGATTAAGAGATTAAAGTAAAAACAGACATAGAAAATCACAACAGTATTGATTGGGGAAGTGATAAATGTCCATGAAATCTTCACAATTTATTTTCAGAGATTGCAGTAAAGACAGGCATAAGAAATAAAAGTATTAATTTGGGAACTAATAAATGTCCATGAAATCTTCACAATTTATGTTCTTCTTCCGTAGCTTCAGCCAGTCCCTCCATTCGGGGTCCCTGACTTCCCACAACACAAAAAAAGTGTTTTTAACTTCCGAAATCAAAAGGAATGTTTAGCTCTCTGAGATGAATCCACTCATCAGCAAGCAGCTTCACAGATAGCTTATTTCTATTTCTTATGTGATTATATTTGTTTTTTCCCATAGGCCTCAATGGACTCCCAAATACTAATTTGCAGCTCCTACAAAAATGTGTTTCCAACCTCCTGTGTCAAAAGTAAAATTTAGCTATGTGAATTGAATCCACACATCACAAAGACGTTTCTCAGATGGCTTCTTTTTAGTTTTTATTGGGCAATATTCAATTATTCCCCATAAGCCTCAATGGGATCCAAAATGTCCCGTGACAGACTCTATGAAGAGAGTGATTCCAATCTGTTGAATCAAAAGAAAGGTTTAACTCTGTGAGATGAATCCACAAATCTCAAAACAGTTTCACAGATAGCTTCTTTCTAGTGTTTGTCTGGGTATGTTTTTCCTCTTAGAAATCAATGGGCTTCCAAATGCCCCTTTGCAGATTCTATAAAAAGAGTGCTTCCAACCTACTGAATCAAAAGAAAGGTTTAACTCTGTGAGATGAATCCACACATCACCAAGGAGTTTCACATATAGCTTATTTCTAGTTTTCATCTGAAGATATTAATTTTTTCTCCATATTCTTCATTGGGCTCCCAAATGTTCCTTGACAGAATCTTCCAAAAGGGTGTCTGCAACTAGCTGAATCAAAAGAAAATTTTAACTTTATGGGATGAATCCACATACCATGAAGAAGTTTCATAGATAGCTTCTTTCTAGTTTTTATCAGGGGATTTTCAGTTTTTACCCATAAGCTTCAATGGGCTTTGAAAAACACATTCATGGATTCTACAAAAAGAGTGTTTCATAGCCTGCAGAATCAAAAGAAAATTCCAACTCCGTGAGTTGAATCCACATATAACCAAGCCGTTTCACAGATTGCTTCTTCCTAGTTTTTATCTCGAGATATTCGGGTTTTCCCCATAAATCTCAATGGGCTCAGAAAAGTCTTTTGCAGATTCTACAAAAAGAGTCTTTCCAGCCTGCTGAATCAAAAAAGTTTTAACCCTGTGAGTTGAATCCACACACACTAAGCAGTCTCACAAATATCTTGTTTCTAATTTTTATGTGGAGATACTCACTTTTTCTCCATAGGTCTCAAAGGACTCCAAAATGTTCCTTTGCAGGATTTACGAAAGAGGGTTTCCAATCTGCTGAATCAAAAGAAAGGTTTAACCCTGTGAGATGAATCCACCATTCACAAAGCTAATTAAAAAATAACTTCTTTCCATTTTTTTATCTGCAAATATTCAGTTTTCCCTCAAAGTCCTCAATGGGCTCCAAAATGTCCCTTCACAGATTCTGCAAAAAGACTGTTTCCAACCTGCTGAATCAAAAGAAAAGTTTAACTCTGTAAGAGGAATCCACACATCACAAAGCAGTTTCACAGATAGCTTCTTTCTAGTTTTAATCTGGGGGATATTCAATATTTCCCCATAGACTACAATGGGCTCCCAAATGTCCCTTCACAGATTCTATAAGAAGAATGTTTCCAACCTGTTGAATCAAAACAAAGGTTTAAATCTTTGAGATGAATTCACACATATGAAATCAGTTTTTATAGTAATTTTTGTCCTGTTTTCATCTGGAGATGTTCTGCTTTTCCTTATAGGCCTCATGGGCCCCCAAATGTCCCTTCACAGATTCTGCAAAAAAAGTGTTTCCAAACTGCTGAATTAATGGAAACGTTTAACTCTGTTACATGAATCCACATATCACAAAACAGTTTCACACATAGCTTCTCTCTAATTTTTATCTGGGGATATTCTGTTTTATCCCATACGCCTCAAAAGGGCTTTGAAAAGTCCATTGCCAGATTCTTCAAAAGAAAGGTGTTACTGTGTGAGATGAATCCACACATCACCAAGCAGTGTCACAGATAACTTATTTCCAGTTTGTATCTGAGGATATTGCTTTTACCCCTTGGCCTCAATGGACTCCCAAATATCTCTTTGCAGATTGTACAATAAATGTGTTTCCAACCTGCTGAATGAAAACAAAGGTTCAACTCTGTGACATGAATCCACACATCACAAAGGAGTCTCACAGACTCCTTTTCTGGGGATATTCGTTTCTTATTTGTTTGTTTGTTTTTTCCCATTGGCCACAATGGGGTCCCAAAAGTCTCATCACATATTCTAGAAAAAAAGTTTCAAAACTGCTGAATCAAAACAAAGGTTTAGATCTAGGAGATGAATCCACTCTTCACAGTGCAATTTCACAGTTAGCTTCTCTCTAGTTTTTAATCTGGTGATATTTGGATTTTCCCCATAGTCCTCAATGGGCTCCCAAATATCCCTTTTCAGATTGTATGAAAAGGATGTTTCCAACCTGCTGATTCAAAAGAAACATTTAACAAGGTGAAATGAATCAACATATCACCAAGCAGTGTCACAGATAGCTTCTTTCTAGTTTTTATATGAGGATATTTAATTTTTCCCCATAGGCCTCAATGGGCTCGCAAATGTCCCTTCGTAGATTCTACAAAAAGAGTGTTTCTAACATGGGGAATCTAAAGAAAGGTTCAACTCTGTAACATGAATCCATACATCATGAAGTTCTTTCACAGAGAGCTTCCTTCTAGTTTTTATCTGGGCATATTCAGTTTTTCCCCATAAGCTTCCATGGGCTCCCAAATGTACCTTTGCAGATTCTACAAAAAAAAAAAAAAAAGTGTTTCCAACCTGCTGAATGAAAAGAAAGGTTCAACTCTGTGATGTGAATTCTCACATCACCAGGCAGTTTCATAGAAAGCTTCTTTATAGTTTTTATCTGGGGATATTCAGTTTTTCCACATAAGCCACAGTGAATTCCCAAGTGTCCTTTTGCAGATTCTACAAACAGAGTGTTTCCAAACTTCTGAATCAAATGAAAGGTTTAACTCTGTGAGATGAATTGACACATCACTAAACAGTTTCAAAGATAGATTCTTTCTAGTTTTAATCTGGGGATACTTGGTTTTTCCCCATAGGCTTCAATGGGCTTCAAAATGGCCCTTTGTAGTTTCTACAAAAAAGGTAACTCCAACCTGTTGAATCAAAAGAATTGTTTAACCCTGTAGATGAATCCTTACATAACAAAGCAGTTTCACAGATTGTTTCATTCTAGTTTTTATCTGGGGATGTTCAGTTTTTCCCCATAGGCCTTAATGGATTCCCAAATGTCCATTTGCATGTTCTACAAAAAGAGTGTTTCCATACTGCTGAATCAAAAGAAAGTTTTAACTCTGTAAGATGAGTCCACACATCACCAAGGAGTTTCACAGATAACTTCCTTTTACTTTTCATATGGAAACATTCAGTTTCTCCCCATAGGCCCCAATGGGATATAATTGTCCCTGTGCAGATTTTACAAAATGGGTGTTTCCACCCTGCTTAATCAAAAGAAAGGTTTAGTTCTGTGTGATGAATCCAAACGTCACCTAGCCATTTCACACATAGCTTCTTTCTAGTGCTTATCTGTGGGTGTTCTATTTTTCCCCATAGGTATCAATGGGCTCTGAAGGTTCCTCACAGATTTTTCAAAAAGTGTGACTCCAACCTAGTAAAAACAAAACAAAACAAAACAAAAAAAACGGAAGGTTTTACTCTGTGAGATAAATTCACACATCAACAAGCATCTTCACAGATAACTTCTTACCAGTTTTTATCTGAGGATGTTCAGTTTTTCCCATTGCTCTCAGTGGGCTCCGAAATGTCCATTCACAGATTCTACGAAAAGAGTGCTTCCAAACTGCTGAATGAAAGGAAGGTTTAATTCTGTGAGATGAATCCACACATCACCAGTTTCACAAGTGGCTTCTTTCCTGTTTTAATCTGAGGATATTTGATTTTTGCCCATAGGCCTCAATAAGCTCCCAAATGTCCCTTCACAAATTCTACAAAATAGTGTCTCCAATCTGCTGAATCAAAAGAAAAGTGTAACTCTGTGAGATGGATCCACATATCACCAAACAGTTTCACAGATAACTTCTTTCTAGTTTTTATATAGAGATATTCAGTTTTTCCTCATATACTTCAATGGGCTTTGAAATGTCCTTCTGCAGATTCTACAGAGTGTTTTCAACCTGCTGAATCAAAAGTAAGCTTGAACTCTACGAGATGAATCTGCATGTCACAAAGCGGTTTCACAGATAGCTTCTTCCTAGCTTTTATCTGAGGATATTCAGTCTTTTTCTATAGGCCTCAATGGGCTCCCAAATGTTCCATCACACATTCTACAAAAAGAATGTGTCCAACCTGCTGGATCAAATGAAAGGTTTAACTCTATAAGATGAATTCACACATCACCAAGCAGTTTCACAGTTAGCTTCTTTCTAGTTTTTAATTTGGTGATATTTGAATTTTCCCCATAGGCCTCAATGAGCTCCCAAATGTTTCTTCACATATTCTACAAAAAGAGTGCCTCCTACCTCCTGAATCAAAGGAAAAGTTTAACTCTATTACATGAATCCACACATCCCCAATTAGTTTCACAAATAGCTTCCTTCTAGTTTTTATCTGGGTATATTTAGTTTTACCCCATAGGCCTCAATGGGCTCCCAAATATCCCTTCGTAGATTCTACAAAAACAGTGTTAACAACATGCTGAATCAAAACAAAGCTTTAACTCTGTGAGATGAATCCACATAACGCCAAGCCATTTCACACATTGCTTCTCTCTACTTTTTATCTAAAGATATTCATTTTTTCCCATAAGCCTCAATGGGTTCCAAACTGTGTTTTTGCAGATTCTACAAAAAGAGTGTTTCAAACATGCTAAATCAAAAGAAAGGGGTTTCTCTGTTAGATGAATCCACACATCACCAAGCAGTTTCACAGATAGGTTCTTTCTAGTTTCTATCTGGAGATATTTGATTTTTTTTTCATAGGTGTCAAAGGGCTCCAAAAAGTCCCTTTGTAGATTCTACAAAAGAGTGTTTTCAACCTGCTGGGTCAAGAGAAAGTTTTAACTCTGTGAGATGAATCCACAAATCACTAAGCAGTTTGACAGATAGCTTCTTTCTAGTACATATCTGGGAATTTTTGTTTTTTAACCATAAACCTCAATGGACCCCCAAATGTCCATTCACAGATTACACAAAAAAGAGTCTTTCCAACTTCCTGAATAAAAACAGAGGTTTAAATCTTTGAGATGAATCCCCACGTCACCAAGCAGTTTCACAGATAGTTTGCTTCTAGTTTTTATCTGGGAACATTTGTTTGGTTTTGTGTTTGTTTTTGTTTTCCATAGGCCTCAATGAGTTCCCAAATGTCTCTCTGCAGATTCTACAAAAAGACGTTTTCAACCTCCTGAATCAAAATAAAAGTATAACTGTGTGAGACGAATCCACACATCACCAAGCAATTTCACAGATAGCTTCTTTCTAGATTTTATATGGGGACATTTCATTATTCCACATAGACTTCAACAGGCTCCAATTATCCTTTGGCACATTCAACAAAAAGAGGGTTTCCAAAATTCTGAATCAAAAGAAAGGTTTAATTTCGTGAGTGAATCCACACATGATGAAGTTGTGTCACATATTGCTTCCTACTAATTTTTATATGGGGATATTCTGTTTTGTTCTCATAGGCCTCAATGAGTTCCCAAATGTCCCTTTGCAGATTCTACAAAAGAGTGTTTCAAATCTGCTGAATCAAAAGAAAGTTTTACCTCTGTTAGATCAATCTACACATCACCAAGGAGTTTCACAGATTGCTTCTTTCTAGTTTGTATCTGGAGATTTTTTTTCCCTAGGCCCCAGTGGGCTCCCAAATGTCTCTTCACAGATTCTACATATAAAGTGTCTCCAACCTGCTGAATCAAAAGGAATGTTTACATCTGTGAGATAAATCCACACATCACCAAGCAGTTTCACATATACCTTCTTTCTAGTTTTTATCTGGGGATATTCAGTTTTTCCCATAGGCCTCAAATGTCCCTTAGCAGATTCTATACAAAAAGTGCTTCCAACAAACTGAATTAAATGAAAGGCTTCACTCTGTGAAATGAATCCACACATCACAACGCAGTTTCACAGATACCTTCTTTCTAGTTTTTCTTTGAGGATATTCCATTTTTTTCCCTTAGGCGTCAATGGGCTCCCACATGTACCTTCACAGATTCTACAACAAAGTGTTTCCAACCTGCTGAATCAAAAGAAAATTTTAACTCTGTGAGATGAATCCACACATCACCAAGCAGTTTCACAGATAGCTTCTTTCTAGTTTTATCTGATAGTATTTGGTTTTCCCCAAATGCCCCAAAGCGTTCTTAAATGTCCCTTCACAGATTCTTCCAAAAAAAGTCTTTCCCACCTGCTGAATAAAGATAAAGGTTTAACTCTGTGAGCTGAATCCACACATTAGCAAGCAGTTTAACAAATAGCTTTTTTCTAATTTTTATATAAGAATATTCATTTTTCCCATAGGCCTCAATGGGTTCCCCAATGTTAATTGGCAGATTTTACAAAAAGAGTGTTTCCAAACTGTAGAATTGAAAGAAAGATGTATCTTCATGAGGTGAATCCACACATCACCAAGTAGTTTCACAGATGGCTTCTTTCTAGTATTTATCTGGGGATTTTTGCTTTTTCCCCATAGGCCTTAATGAGTTTCCAAATGTTCCTTTGGAGATGTTACAAAAACTGTGTTTCCAACCTGCAGAGTAAAAAGAAAGGTCTATCACTATAAAATGAATTCACACATCCCCAGGCAGTTTCACAGACAGCTTCTTTCTAGTTTTAATCTGTGCATATTTCATTTCTCCTTATAGACATAAATGGGCTCCTAAACGTCCCTTCACAAATTCTACAAAAAACGTTTTCCAATCTGCTGAATCAAAAGAAGGGTTTCACTTTTTGAGATAAATGCACACATCACCAAATAGTTTAACAAATAGTCTCTTCCTAGTTTTGATCTGGCAATATTCGTTTTTCCCCCATAAGCCTCAATGGGCTTACAAATGTCCCTTCACTGATTCTACAAAAAGAGTTTTTCCAACCTGCTGAATCAAAAGAAAGCTTTAACTCTGTGAGATGAATCCACAAATCACAAAGCAATTTCACAGATTGTTTCTTTCTACTTTTTATCTGTGGATCCTCAGGTTTTCCCAATAGGTTTATATGGGCTTTGAAAAGTCCCCTTGCTGATTCCTCAAAAAAAGTGTTTCCAACATGTTGAATAAAAAGGAAGCTTGAACTCTGTGAGATGAATCCACCCATCAACAAGAAGCTTCACAGATTGCTTCTTTGTAGTTTTTATATGGGGATATTCTGTTTTTCCACATAGTCCTCAAAGGGCTTCAATGTCCCTTAACAGATTCTACAAGAAGAGTATTTCTAACCCGCCGTGTCAAAACAATGGTTTAACCATGTGAGATGAATCCACACATCACCAAGTAGTTTCACAGAGAGCTTCTTCCTAGTTTCTATCTGGGGATATGCATTTTTAGCCATAGGATGAAATTGGTTCATAATGTCCCTTGACAGATTCTATGAAAAAAGTGTTTCCAACCTGCTGAATCAAAAGAAAGGTTTAACTTCCTGAGAGGAATCAATGCCTCACCAAGCACTTTCACAGATAACTTCTTTCTAGTTATTATCTGGGGAAATTCGTGGGTTTTTTTGTTTTTTGGTTTTTTTTTCCATAGACCTTAAGAAGCCCCCAAATGTCCCTTTGCAGATTCTAAAAAACAGTGTTTCCAACCTGCTGAATGTAAAGAAAGGTTTAACTCTGTAAAATGAATCCACACACCATGAAACAGTTTCACAGAGAGCTTCTTTCTAGTTCTTATCTAGGGATATAGGGTTTTTCCACGTATGCCTCAATGGGCTCCAAATGTCCCTTCGCAGATTCTACCAAAAGAGTGTTTCCAACCTGCTGAATCAAAAGAAAGGTTTAATGCTGTGAGATAAATCCACACATCACCAAGCATTTTCATCTATTGCTTCTTTCTAGTTTTCATCTGAGGATAATTTTTTTCCCATAATCCTCAAAGAACTATGAAATGTCCCTTTGCAGATGCTACAAAAACAGTGATTCCAATCTGCTGAATAAAACAAAAGATTTATCTCTGTGAGATGAATCCACTCATCACCAAGCAGTTTCACAGATAGCATCTTTCTGTTTTGCATCTGTGGATATTCAGTTTTTTCACATAGGACTCAATGGGCTCTCAAATGTCCCTTCACAGATTCTACAAAAAGGGTGTTTACAATCTTCTGAATCAAAAGAAAGGTTTAACTCTGTGAGAAGAATCCATACATCATGAAACAGTTTCACAGGTCACTTCTTTCTAGTTTTTATTGGGGTATATTCAGTTTTTCCTTGTAGGCCTCAAAGGGTTCCCCAATGTCAATTCACAGATTCTACAAAAAGCGTGTTTCCAAAGTGCTGAATCTAAAAAATATATATCTCTATGAGACGAATCTACACATAACCAAGCTGTTTCACAAACAGCTTCTTTCTAGTTTTATTTCGGGGATATTCAGTTTTTCCCCACAGGTTTCAATGGGCTCCCTAATGTCCCTTTGGAAAATCTACAAAAAGAAGGTTTCAAATTATCTCAATTCAAAGAAAGGTTTAACTCTGTGAGATTAATACCCACATCACCAAGAAGTTTCACAGATAGCTTCTTTCCAGTTTTCGTGTAGGGTTATTTATATTTTCTTCATAGGCCTCAATTGGCTCCAAAATGTCCCTTCACGGATTCACAAAAAGAGTGTTTCCAATCTGCTGAATCAAAAGAAAGATTTAACTCCATGAGATGAATCCACACACCACCAAGCGGTTTCACAGATAGCTTCTTTCTAGTTTGTATTTGGAAATATTCAGTTTTTCACATATGCCTCAATAGGCTTCCAAATGTCCCTTCGTAGATTCTACAGAAAGTGTGTTTCCAATCTGCTGCATCTAAAGAAAGTTTTAACTGGGTGAGATGAATCCACATATCACAAGCAGTTACACAGATAGCTTATTTCTAGTTTTTATCTGAATATATTCATCTTTCTCCCATAGACCTCAAAGATCTCTTTGTAGATTCTACAAAAAGACTGTCTCCAATCTGCTTAATCAAAAGAAAGGTTTAACTCTTGGAGATAAAGGCCTACATCAAAAACCAGTTTCACAAATAGCTTCTTTCTAGTTTGCATCTGGGTATATTCAGTTCCTCCCCATAGGTCACAATATGATCCAAAATATCCCTTCACATTTTCTGAAAAAAGAGGTTTCCAACCTGCTGAATCCAAGGGAAGGTTTAAGTCTGTGAGATGAATCCACACATCATAAACCTGTTTCATAGATACTCTCTTTCTAATTTTTATTTGGGGATATTTTGTTCTTCTCCATAGGCCTCAATCAACTCCCAAATGTCCTTGTGCAGATTCTATAAAGAGTGTTTCCAACCTGCTGAATCAAAAGAAATGTTTGCCTCTATGAGATGAATCCACACATGACAAAGTAGTTTCCCAGATAGCTGCTTTCTAGTTTTTATATGGAGATATTATTTTCTTGCTCATAGGCCACCATTGGCCTCAATGAACTCCCTAATACCACTTCATAGACTCTACAACAAGAGTGTTTCCAACATGCTGAATGAAAAGAAACTTTCAACACAGTGAGATGGATCTACACATCATGAAGCAGTTTCACAGATAGATTCTTTCTAGTTTTATCTTGGGATATTCTGTTATTCCTCATGGGCCTCAATGAACACTCAAATATTCCTTCACTGATTCTACAGAAAAAGTATTTCCAACTTACTGAGTCAGAGCAAAGGTTTAACCCTGTGAGATGAATCCACACATCACAAAGCAGTTTCACAGTAGCTTTTTTCTAGTTTTTATCTGGGGATATTTGGTTTTACCACACAGGCCTCAAGGGACTCCCAAATATCCCTTCACAGATTCTACAAAAAGAGTGCCTCCAAATTACCGAATAAAAAAAAAGGTTTAACTCTGTGAGATGAATCCACACATCACAAAGCTGGTTCACATATAGTTTCTTTCTAGTTTTTATCTGGAGATATTACGATTTTTCTCAGGCCTCAATGGGCTCTCAAGTGTCCCTTCGTGTATTCTATGAAGAGTGCTTCCAACACGGATAATCAAAAGACATTTTTAACTTTGTGAGACGAATCCACACATCACAAAGCAGTTTCACAGAGAGCTTCTTTCTAGTTTTTATCTGAGGATAGTGGGATTTTCCTCATAGGCCTCAATGGGCTCTCAAATGTCCCTTCACAGATTCTATGAAAAGAGAGTTTCCAACCTGGTGAATCAAAAGAGATGTTTAACTTTCTGAGATGAATCCACATATCACAAAACAGTTTCACAGATAGCTTCTTTCTAGTTTTTATCTGGGGATATTCCTTTTTTCCCCACAGGCCCCAATGGGCTCCCAAATGGCCCTTCGCAGATTCTACAAAAAGAGTGTTTGCAACCAGCTGAATCAAATGACAGGCTTCACTTTGTAAGATGAATCCTCACATACAATTGGGAGCCCTTTGGGGCCTATGGGAAAAAACGAATATCCCAGATAAAAACTAGAAAAAAGTGATCTGTGTAACTGCTTCTTGATGCATGGATTCATCTCATAGAGATAAACCTCTTTTTTGATTCACCAAGTTTGAAAAAATATTTTTCTAGAATTTGCAAAGGGTCATTGGGACTGCATTAAACCTACAAGAAAAATCCAATGTCTCCAGATAAAAACTAGAAATAAGCTATCTGTGAATTTGCTTTGTGATGTGTGGATTCATCTCACAGTGCTAAACCTTTCTTTTCATTCAGCAGGCTGAAAAAACTGTTTTTGTATAATTGGCACAGGGACATTGGGAGTCCATTGAGCCCAATGGGGAGAAACGAAATATCCCCAGATGAAAACTAGATAGAAGCTATTTGTGAAACTACTTTGTGATGTGTGGATTCATCTCACAGAGTTAAAACTTTCTTAAGATTCAGGAGGTTGGAAACACTCTTTTTGTAGAATGTGTGAAGGGACATTTGGGAGCCCAATTTGGCCTACGGGGAAAAACCAAATATCCCCACATAAAATCTAGAAAGAAGCTGTGTGTGAATCTGCTTTTTGATGTATGGATTCAATGCACAGAGTTAAACATTTCTTTTTATTCAGCAGGTTGGAAATCCACTTTTTGTAGAATCTGGGAAATTGACAATTTGGGGCCCATTGTGGCCTATGGAGAAAAATCGAATATCCCCAGATAAGAACCAGAAAGAAGGTATCTATGAAACTGCTTTGTGATGTCTGGATTCACCACACAGAGTTAAACCTTTCTTTTGACTCAGCAACTTGGAAAAACTCTTTTTCTAGAATCTGTAAAGAAACATTTAAGAACCTACTGGGGCCTATGGAGAAAAACTGTATATTCATAGATAAAAACTAGAAAAAATCTATCTGTGAAACTGCTTTGTGATTTGTAGATTCATCTCACAGAGATAAACCTTTGTTTTGATTCAGCAGTTTGGAAACTTTTCTTTCTTTTTTTTTTTTTTTTTGGTAGAATCTGTGAAGGGACCTTTTGTAGCCTATTGTGTCCTTTGGGGAAAAACCAAATATCCCAAGATAAAAACTACAAAAATCTAACTGCTTGGTGATGTGTGGATTAATCTCATAGAGTTAAAATGTATTTTTGAGTAAGCAGGTTGGAAACACTTTTGTACAATCTGTGAATGGACGTTTTGGAGCCCATTGTGTCCTATGGAAAAAAAACTGAATATCCCCAGATAAAAACTAGAAAGAAGCTATCTGTGAAACTGCTTTGTGATGTGTGGATTCCTCACAGCGTGTTAAACCTTTTTTTTTTATTTTTCAGGTTGGAAACACTCTTTTTGTAGGATTGGCAAAGGGACATTAGGGATCCCATTGTGGCCTATGGGAAAAAAACTGAATATTCCCACATAAAAAGTAGAAAGAAGCTATCTGTGAAACTGCTTTGTGATGTCAGGATTCATCTCACAGAGTTAAATGTTTCTTTTGATTCAACAGGTTGGATATATTCTTTCTGTAGAAACTGTGAAAAAACATTTGGGAGCCCATTGAGGCCTATGGGTAAAAACTGATTATTTCCAGATGAAAACAAGAAAGAAACTGTCTGTGAAACTGCTTGGTGATGTGTAAATTCAACTCAGATAGTTAAACCTTTGTTTTGATTCAACAGGTTGTACACACTCTTTTTGTAGAATCTGTGAAGGGATATCTGATATCACATTGAGGCATATGGGGAAAAACACAATATCCACAGATAAAAACTAGAAAGATGGTATCTGTTAAATAGCTTTGTGATATGTGGATTCATCTCGCAGAGTTAAACCTTTCTTTTGAATCAGCAGGTTGAAAACACTCTTTTTGTACAATCTGCGAAGGGACATCTCAGAGCCCATTGATGCCTGTGGGGAAATACCAAATAACCCCAGATAAAAACTAGATAGAAGCTATCTGTGATACTGCTTTGTGATGAGAGGATTCATCTCAAAGAGTGAAGCCTTTCATTTGGTTCACCTGGTTAGAAACACTTTTTGTATAGAGTCTTTGAAAGAACAATTGAATGCCTTTTTGGGCCTATGGGAAAAAACTGAAAATTCAAATCTAAAACTAGAAAGAAGCTACCTGATAAACTGCTTTCTGATATGCGGATTTATTTCACAGAGTTAAACCTTTCTTTCGTTCAGCAGGCTGGCAAAACTCTTTTGTAGAATTTGCAAAAGTGTTGGGAACAAGTCCCGAAAAATCTGGCCATAAACTGGCCCAATAACTGGCCATAACAAAATCTCTACAGCACTGTGACATGTTCATGATGGCCATAATGCCCACCCTGGAAGGTTTTGGGTTTACCAGAATGAGGGCAAGGAACACCTGGGCCCCCCCAGGGTGGAAAACCACTTAAAGGAATTCTTAAGCCACAAACAATAGCATGAGTGATCTGTGCCTTAAAGACATGTTCCTACTGTGGTTAACTAACACAACCAATTCCGTTAATCCGTCCCTTTCCTTCATTTCCCATAAGGGATAATTTTAGTTAATTTAATATCTATAGAAACAATGCTAATGACTGGCTTGCTGTTAATAAATACCTTGGTAAATCTCTGTTTGGGGCTCTCAGCTGTGAAGGCTGTGAGACCCCTGATCTCCCACTTCACACCTCTATATTTCTGTTTGTGCCTTTAATTCCTCTAGTGTTGCTGGGTTAGGGTCTCACTGACCAAGTTGGTCTTAGCAAGTGACGTCCATCATGGGGGCTCAAATCCAGGTTGAAGGGTTGCAGGAGCAATGGTTGGAGAACACGGAACTAGCTGGAGGATACCCAAGTGCTCTTAAAGCAATCTCCGGGGTGAGTAGAAAGGGGAACTCAGAAGCATCAGGGTAACAATGGGATAAGTGTCGGCTGTGGTTTGTTCCACCTTAGAACTTTTTCACACTGATGATGAGGAAGGACAGTATAATAAAGTAACAGAAGAGGTTGCAGACCAAGTTTATTTGCCAACTAAAGCTAAAGCGGCAAAGGAGGAAGAGGTTCATCCATACCCTTCTGCTCCCTCATTATTATTTTGAAGAAGATGACCCTCCAGATTTTTCTTTTCCAGAGGACACGGGGTGAAAAGTAGTTGCCCAGTGACTGTTCAAGCAGCACCTTGAACGACCGCTGTTAGTTCTATTCAGGCAGGAATTCAGTAAGCTAGATGAGAGGATGATTTCCAGGCTTGGCAGTTCCCTGTTAGAATACACGCCCCAGATCAACGGGAAAATATTATAACTTCATTTGAGCCTTTTCCTTTTAAATTACTTAAAGAATTTAAACAAGTTATAAATCAGTATGGACCAGGTTCTCCTTTCATAATGGAACTGTTAAAGGATGTTGCTGTTTACAGCCAGATGATTCCTACTCACTGGGACGTTCTTACTCGAGCTTGTCTAACTCCTGTTCAGTTCTTAGAATTTAAAACTTGATGGGCAGATGAAGCTTCCATTCAGGCTGCTCGCCATGCCCAGGCCCAGGCTCAAATTAATACAACTGCAGACCAACTTTTGGGGGTTGGCAGCTGGGTGGTTTAGATGCACAACTGGTCATGCAGGATGATGCCACAGAACAGGTTAGAGGAGTGTGCATTATAGCTTGGGAAAAATCAATTCAGGTGGAGAACAATACCCTTCCTTTAGTGCTATAAAACAGGGAACCAAAGAACCATACACTGATTTTATAACTTGGTTACAGGAGTCTCTTAAAAATATGATTGCAGATTTGGCTTCTCAGGATATAGTGTTGCCGTTTTTAGCTTTAGACAATGCTAATCCCGATTGCCAGGCTGCTCTGCAACCTATCAGGGGGAAATCACATTTACTTGATTATATCAAGGCCTCTGATGGTTTCGGAGGTAATCTGCATAAAGCTACTCTGCTAGCACAGGCAATGGCAGGACTGAGAGTGGATAAAGGAAATACTCCAATTCCTGGAGCTTGTGTTAACTGTGGGAAGCATGATCATACTAAAAAATAATGTAGAAAAATTCAGCAAGTCAGGCTGCCAGATAAGGGAAAAAAGAAAACTGCCAAGGCAGAAATACGTCCAAAATGTAAAAAAGGAAAACATTGGGCTAATCAGTATCACTCTAAGTTTGATAAAGAAGGGAACCCAATTTTGGGAAATGCCATGAGGGGCCCATCCTGGGCCCCATTCTATACTGGGGCATTTCCAGCTCAGGCCGCATCCCTGTACAATGTCTGTCCCAGGCACAGCTGGTAGTGCCTCAGTAGATTTATGCTGCACAAAGGCTGTGAGCCTTCTGCTTGGGGAACCCCACAAAAAGTCCCAACAGGTGTCTGTGGACCCTTGCTAACAGAGATTATAGTATTACTTTTAGGAAGGTCTAGCTTAAGTTTAAAAGGGATACAAATACATATAGGCCTTATTGACTCAGATTATAATGGGGGAAATTCAAATTGTTATATCTACTTCTGTTCCCTGGAAAGCAGAGTCAGGAGAGCACGTAGCACATCTCCTGATTGTGCTATATTTGGGAATGGGAAAAAGTGAAACTAAATGAACAGAAGGATTTGTAAGCACAAATAAACGAGGCAAAGCAGCTTATTGGGTAAATCAAATTATTGATAAACGTGCTACCTGTGACATAACTATTCAGGGAAAGAAATTTAAAGGTTTGGTAGATACAGGAGTGGACATTTCAAACATTTCTCTACAGCAGTGGCCATCCACGTGACCAATTCATCTCACTCAATTTAACATAGTTAGAGTTGGTAAAGCCCCTGAAGTATATCAAAGTAGTTATATTTTGCATTTTGAAGGGCCCGACGGACAACCTGGGACTATTCAACCAATTATAACTTCTGTACCTATAAACTTATGGGAAAGAGATTTATTACAACAATGGGGAGCACAAGTTCTAATTCCAGGACTATTATATAGCCCTCAAAGTCAACAAATGATGCATGAAATGGGATATGTACCTGGTATAGGGCTAGAAAATATTTGCAAAGTTTGAAAGAATGGCTAGAAAATATTTGCAAAGTTTGAAAGAACAGCTTCAAGAGGAAAAACAAAGTTCCCGCCAAAGATTAGGAAATAACTTTTGATGGCATCCATTGTTAAGCCTCCAGAACATACACCTTTAAAATGGTTAACAAATAAGCAAATTTGGATAGAACAATGGCCGCCAAGTAAAGAGAAACTGGAGGCTTTAGATAAATTAGTTACTGAACAATTAGAAAATGTGCACATAGCTCCAATATTTTCCCCTTGGAATTCTCCAGTTTTCGTAATTAAGAAAAAAATCAGGTAAATGGAGAATTTTAACTGACTTAAGAGTTATCAATTGAGTTATAAAATCTATAGGAGCATTACAGTCAGGATTGCCTTCTCCTGCTATAATTCAAAAAAATTGGTCTTTAATAGTAATAGATTTAAAAGACTGTTTCTTTACTATCCCTTTAGCTGAGCAAGACTATAAACGGTTTGTATTTACAATTCCTGTGGTAAACAACCTGCAGCTTGCTAATCATTTTCATTGTTTTACAGATGGGTCTAGTAATGGTAAAGCTTCTTAATCTGGATCAAAAGGTAAAGTTATTCAGACGCCCTATACTTCAGTTCAAAAAGCAGAGCTTGTAGCTGTAATTGAGGTATTGACTCCTTTTGATATGCCTATTAATGTGATTTCTGATTCTTCATACGTGGTTCATTCCACACAGTTAATTGAAAATTCTCAGTTACGATTTCATACAGATGAACAACTGATGACTTTATTTACCCAATTGCTAACAGCAGTTAGAAGTAGAATGCACACTTTTTGCATCAGAAATAATGAACGTACTTGTTTAGGAAGATTTCATTGCAGAACAGACAGAGGTGCTCCACAATGATTCCTATAGAATAATTATTAATTGGTCCCCTAAGGTGATGTTTAGCTTGAATTGCACCTCTCAGTCTGTTTAACATGGCCACACTATGTTCAGCTGATCTGAATAAAATGGTCAGATGGTAGAAATGATAAGAAATATGGCAAAAGTTCCTATTATCTGGAACCGTGGTGGTATAGTGGCACCTCAACCTCAAATGATATGGTGCTTAACATAAGGATTTGTGGAAACTATGAAATGTTCTTAATAAGATCAAAATTTATGAAAGAACAAAAAAGCATCTAGAATGACACTGTACAAACTTGTCTTTGGATATTGCAAAATTAATAGAATAAGTATTTAAAGCATTCCAGGCACATCTGACATTAATGCCATGAACTGGAGTGCTTAAAGGAGCTGCAGACAGATTAACAGCTAGTAGCCCATTAAAATGGATAAAAACACTTGGAAGCCCTGTAATTTCAATGATGATTGTGCTTTCAATCTGTGTTGTTTGTCTTTGTATAGTCTACAGATGTGGATCCTGACTCCTGTGAGAAGTGGCTCACCGTGACAAAACTACCCTTGCTTTTATTGATTTGCAAATCAAAGAAGGGGGACATACTTGGAACAAGCCCCCCAAAATCTGGCCATAAACTGGCCCCAAAACTGGCCATAAACAAAATCTCTGCAGCAATGTGACAAGTTCATGATGGCCAAAACGCCCACACTGGAAGGTTGTGAGTTTACTGGAATGAAGGCAAGAAACACCTGGCCTGCCCAGGGCAGAAAACCACTTAAAGGCATTCTTAAGCCACAAACAATAGCATGAGCAATCTGTGCCTTAAGGACAGCTCCTGCTGCGGTTAACTATCCCAACTTATTCCTTTAATTGGGCCCATCCCTTTGTTTCCGCTAAAGGATACTTTTAGTTAATTTAATATCTATAGAAGCAATGCTCATGACTGTCTTGCTGTTAATAAATACGTGGGTAAATCTCTGTTTGGGGATCTCAGCTGTGAAGGCTGTGAGACCCCTGATTTCCCACTTCACACCTCTATGTTTCTGTGTGTGTGTCTTTAATTTCTCTAGCACCACTGGATTAGGGTCTCCCCAACAGAGCTGGTCTCAGCAGAAAGGACATTTTGAACCCCAAAAATCCTTTGGATCACAAACCTTTCCTGTATTCAGTAGGCTCGAAGGCTTTTCTTGAAGAATTTCCAAAGGGAAATTTATGA
Source organism: Theropithecus gelada (assembly GCF_003255815.1). Taxonomy (NCBI): domain Eukaryota; kingdom Metazoa; phylum Chordata; class Mammalia; order Primates; family Cercopithecidae; genus Theropithecus; species Theropithecus gelada. Next base: position 836,449 of record NC_037689.1, read on the forward strand.
TTGCATTGGGTTTTTGGGGAAAACCAAATATCATTAGTCAAAAACTAGAAAGAAACTATCAGTGAAGCTGCCTGGTGATGTGTAGATTCATCTCACAGAGTTAAAACATTTTTTTCATTCAACAAATTTGAAACACTCTTTTTGTAGAATAAGCAGTTTCACAAATAGCTTCTTTGTAGTTTTTTTTTTTTTTTTGAGGGGGATATTAATTTTTTCCCCATATGCCTCACTGTGCTCCAAATTGTCCCTTTGCAAATTGTACAAAAAAAGTGTTTCCACACAGCTGAATGAAAAGAAAGGTTTACCTCTCTGAGATGAATCCACACAATACAAATCAGTTTCACAGATATCTTCTTTCTGGTTTACACCTGGGAATATTTGTTTTTTTTGGATATTCGGTTTTTCCCCACAGGCCTTAATGAGCTACCAAATGTGCCTTAGCAGATTCTACCAAAAAAGTGTTTCCATCCTGCTGAATCAAAAGATAGGTTTAACTCTGTGAGATGAATCCACACATCACAAAGGAGATTCACAGATAGTGTCCTTATACTTGTTATCTGATGATATTTGTTTTTTCCCATTAGTCCTCAATGGGCTCCCAAATTTCCCTTGGCAGCTAGCTACAAGCATAAGAGTCTTTCTAACGTGGTGAATCAAAGGAAACTTTTAACTCTGTATGATGAATCTACACATCACAAAGCAGTTTCACAGACAGCTTCTTTCTAGTTATTACCTGGAGATACTTGCATTTTCACCGTAGGAATCAAAGGGCTCCCAAATGTCCCTTTGCAGATTCTACAAATAGAGCATATCCATTTTGCTGAATTAGTAGAGAGATTTATCTCTGTGAGAATAATCTGCACATCACAAAGCAGTTTCACAGATAGCTTCTTTCTAGAGAGGTTTAACACTGATGAATCCACACATCACCAAGTAGTTTCACAGATCACTTCTTTCTAGGTTTTATCTGGGGATACTCAGTTTTTTTCCCATAGGCCCCCAAGGGCTTTAAAATGTCCCTTTGAAGATTATTCTTTAAAAAGTGCTTCCAACGAGATGAATCAAATGAAAGGTGTAACTCTGTGAGAGGACTTTACACATCTCAAAGGAGTTTCATGGATGCCTTCTATCAAGGTTTTATCTGGGGATATTCGGTTTTTCCTCATAGGCCTCAATGGAATTCCAAATGTTCCATCAAAGATTCTGCAGAAAGAGGGTCACCAATGTGTTTAATGAAAAGAAACGTTTAACTCTTTGAGATGAATCCACACATTACCAAGCAGTTTCACAAAGAGCTTCTTTCTAGTTTTTATCTACGGATGATGTGTTTTCCCCATAGGCCTCAAGGGGCTCCAAAATGACCTCCACAGATTCTACTAGACGAGTGTTTCCAAGCTGCTGAATCAAAAGAAAGGTTTAGCACTGTGAGATAAACACACACTTCACAAAGCAGTTTCACAGATATCTTCTTTCTAGTTTTTAACTGCAGATATTCTGTTTTTCCCCATAGGCCTCAATGGGTTCCAAAATGCCCATTCATATATTCTGCACAAAGAGTGTTTCCAACCTCCAGAGTCAAAGGAAACATTTAAATCTGTGAGATTAATCCACACATCACAAAGCAGTTTCATAGACAGCTCCTTTCTACTTTTTTTTCTGTGTATATTCAGTTTTTCCTTATAAGCCTTAATGGGCTCTCAAATGTTCCTTCGCAGATTCTACAGAAAGAGTGGTTGGAACCTGCTGAATTAAAAGAAAGGTTTAACTCTGTGTGGTGAATCCACACATCACAAAGCAGTTTCACAGATAGCTTCTTTCCAGTTTTTATCTGGGGATGTTCGGCTTTACCCTCTAAGCCTCAATGGTCTCCCAAATGTTTCCTTGCAGATTCTATAAAAGGAGTGTTTTGAACCTGCATAACCAAAAGAGAGGTATAACTCTGTGAGATGAATGTACACATCACAAAGCAGTTTCACAGAGAGCCTCTATCTAGTTTTTAGCTAGGGATATTCGTATTTTTCCCATAGGCCCCAAATGGCTTCCAAAGGCCCGATCACAGATTCTACTGAAAGAGCGTTTTTAACAAACAGAATAAAACAAAACGTTTAACTCTGTGAGATGAATCGACACATTACAAAACTGTTTCACAGACACCTTGTGTCAAATTTTTATCTTGAAATATATGGTTTTTCCCCATAGGCCTCAATGGGCTCCAAGACATCCCTTTATAGATTCTACAAAAGGAGTGTTTCCAAAAAGGTAAATAAACAGAAAAGTTTCACTTTATGAGATGGATCCACACATCACAAAGCAGTTTCACAGATAGCTTTTTTCTATTTTTTATCTGGTGAAATTTGGATTTTCCCCATAGACCACAAAGGGCTCTCAAAAGTCCCTTCACAGATACTACCAAAAGAATGTTTCCAACATTATGAATTGAAAGGAAAATTTAGCCTTGTGAACTGTATTCAGACAACACAAATCAATTTCACAGATAGGTTCTTTGTGGTTTTTATCTGGGGATATTTGTTTTTTCCCTTTGGGCCTCAATGTGCTCCTAAATGCCCCTTCGCAGATTCCACAAAAAGAGTGTTTTGATTTTATAAATCAAAAGAAAGGTTTATCTCTGTGAGATGAATCCACACAACACAAAAATGTTTCACAGATAGCTTCTTTCTAGTTTTAATCTGAGGCTGTTCAGTTTTTCCCATAGGTCTCATTGGCTCTGAAATGTCCCTTCACAGATTCTACAAAAAAAGTATCCAACTTGCTGAAACAAAAGAAAGGTGTAACACTGTGTGATGAATCCACGCATCAACAAGCAGTTGCACAGATAGCTTCTTTTGAGTTTTTATCTGGGGATATTCAGTTTTTCCCCAGAGATTACAATGGTCTTCCAAATGTCTCTTGGCTGATACTACAAAAAGAGTGCTTCCAACCTGCTGAAGGAAAAGAAAGGTTTATCTCTGTGAGATGAACCCACACATCACAAATCCATTTCACATATGTTATCTACTTAGTTTGTATCTGGGGATTTTCTGTTTCTTCCCCTAGGCCTCAAAGGACTCCCAAATGTCCCTTTGCAGATTCTACAAAAAGAGTGTCTCCAATCTACTAAATCAAAAGAAAGGTTTAACTCTTTCAGATGAATCCACACATCACAAAGCAGTTTCACCGATAGCTTCTTTGTAGTTTGTATCTGTGAATATGGCATTTTTCAACATAGGCCTCAATAGACTCCCAAATATCCCTTTTGCAGATTCTACAAAATGAGTGTTTCAAACCTGCTGAATGAAAAGAGCAGTTGAATTCTGTGAAATGAATCCACACGTCACAAAGCAGTTTCACAGATAGCTTATTCCCAGTTTTTAGGTGGGGATATTTGGTTTTTCACAATAGGCCAAAATGGGCTCCCAAATATCTCTTTGCAGATTTTACAAAAAGAGTGTTGCAAACTTGCTGAATTGAAAGAAAGGTTCAACTCTGTGAAGTGAATCCAAAAATCAAAAAGTAGTTTCAAAGACAGCTTCTTTCTAGTTTTTATTTGGAGATATATTGTTTTTCCCCATAGGCCTCAATGAGCTCCCAAATGTCCCTTTGCACATTCTGCAAAAAGAATTTTTCCAACATGCTGAATCAAAAGAAAGGTTTAACTCTGTGAGATGAATACAAACATCTCAAAGTAGTTTCACAGATAGCTTCTTTGTAGTTTTTTATCTGGGGATATTTGGCTTTTTACCATAGACCTTAAGAAGCTCCCAAATATACCTTTGCAGATTCTACAAAAAGAGTTTTCCAACCTGTGGAATGAAAAGAAAGGTTTACCTCTGTGAGATGAATCCACACATCACCAAGCAGTTTCACAGATAGCTACTTTACAGTTCTTATCTAGGGATATTGGGTTTTATCCCTTTGGCCTCAATGGGCTCCCAAATGTCCTTTTGCAGATTCTACAAAAATAATGTTTGTATCCTGCTGAATCAAAAAAAAGGGTTAACTATCTGAGATGAATCCACACATCACCAAACAGTTTCAAATATAGCCTTTTTTTTAGTTTTTATCTGGGGATAATATTTTTTCCCATTAGACCTCAATAAACTCCAAAATGTCCCTTCACAAATTTTACAAAAAGAGTTTTTCCAACTTGCTGAGTCAAAAGAACGTTGTAACTCCGTGAGATGAATCAACACAATAACAAGCAGTTACACAGACAGCGTCATTATAGTTTTTATCTGGGAATAGTCTGTTTTTCCCTTGGTTCTCATTGGGATTTAAAATATCCCTTTGCAGGTTCTACAAAAAGAGTGTTTCCAAACTTCCTAATAAAAAGAAAGCTTAAACTCAATGAGTGGAATCCACCCATCACAAAGCAATTTCACATATAGCTTCTTTCTAGTTTTTATCTGTGGATATTCTGTTTTTCTCCATAGGCCTCAATGGGCTCCCAAATGTCCCTTCACAGATTCTACGAAATAGTGTTTCCAACCTTTTGAATCAAAAGAAATGTTTAACTCTGTGAGATGATTCCACACATAACCAGGCAGTTCCACAGATATGTAAATCTAGAAAAAACTAGCTTCTTTCTAGTTTTTATGTGGCGATTTTCTATTTTTTCCATATAAGCCTCAAAAGGCTGCCAGTGTCCCTTCACAGATTTTACAAAAGGAGTGTTTCAAATCTGTTGAATCAAAAGAAAGGTTTAACTCTGTGGGATACATCCACACATCACCAAGCAGTTTCACGGATAGCTTCTTTCTACTTTTTGTCTGGGGATATTTGGTTTTACACCATAGGCCTCAATGGCCCCCAAATGTCCCTTTGCACATTCCACAAAAAGAGTGTTGCCAACTTGCTGAATCAAAAGAAAGCTTTAACTACGTGAGATGAATCCACACATCATGAAGGATTTTCATCTATTGCTTCTGTCTAGTTTTTATCTGAGGATATTTGTTTTTTTTCCCATAGGCCTCAATGGACTCCGAAATGTCCCTTCACAGAGTCTACAAAAACAGTGTTTCCAACCTACTGAATAAAGCAAAAGTTTTATCTCTGTGAGGTGAATCCACTCATCATGAAGCAGTTTCACAGATAGTTTCTTTCTAGTATTTATCTGGGGATATTCCATTTTTCCCCACAGGGTTAAATGGACTCTCAAATGTCCCGTCACAGATACTACAAAAAGAGTGTTTTCATTCTGCTGAATCAAAAGAAAGGTTTAATTCTGTGAGATGAATCTACACATCATGAAACAGTTTCACAGATAGCTTCTTTCTGGTTTTTATCTAGGGATACTCGGTTTTTCCCTGTAGGCCTCAATGGGCTCCCAAATGTTCCTACACAGATTCAAAAAAAAAAAAGGTGCTTTCAACCTGCTGAATCAAAAGAAAAGTTTAACTGTGTGAGATGAATTCACACATCACCAAGCATTTTCACAGATAGCTTTCCCCTAGTTTTTATCTTGGCATATTTGGTGTTTCCACACAGGCGTCAATGGACTCCTAAATATCTTTTTGCAGATTCTACAAAAGAGTGTTTCTAACCCACTGAATAAAAACAAAAGTTTAAGTCTGTGAGATAAACCCACACAAAATCAAAGAGTTTTACAGATAGCTTCTTTCTAGTTTATATCTTGAAATACTGTTTTTCCCCAAAGGCCTCAGTGGGCTCTCAAATATCCCATTGCAGATTCTACATAAACAGTGCTTTCTACCTGCAGAATCAAAAGAAAAGTTTATCTCTGTGAGATGAATCCACACATAATGATGTAGTTTCACCCACAGGCCTCAATGGGCTCCGTAATGTACCTACAGAAAATATACAAAAAGAGGGTTTCGAATCATCTGAATCCAAAGAAAAATTTAACTCTGTGAGATAAATCCACACATCACCAAGCAGTTTCACATATAGCTTCTCTTTAGTTTTTGTGTAGAGATACTCATTTTTTCTCCATAGGCCTCAATGTGTTCCCAAATGTTCCTTCACAGATTGTACTAAAAGAGTTTTTCCAATCTGTTGAATGAAAAAAAAGGTTTAACTCTGTGAGATGAATCCACACATCACCAAACAGTTTCACAGACAGCTTCTTTCTAGTTTTTATCTGGAAATATTTGACTTTTTCCAGTAGGCCTTAATGGGCTCTCAAAAGTCTTTTTGCAGATTCTACAGAAAGAGTGTTTCCAATCTGCTGAATCCCAAGAGATGTTTAACTCTTTGAGATGAATTCTCACATTACAAGCAGTTTTATAGATTACTTCTTTGTAGTGTTTATCTGGGTATATTAATTTTTTCCCCATAGTCCTCAATGGTCTTCCAATTTTCCTTTTGTAGATTCTACAGAAAGAGTGTTTCCAACCTGTTAAATCCAAAGAAAGTTTTAACTCTGTGAGATGAATCCACACATCACAAGCCATTTCACAAATAGCTTCTTTCTAGTTTTTATCTGGGGATATTTGTTTTTTCCTCATAGGCCACAAATGGTTCCCAAATGTCCATTTGCAGATTCTACAGAAAGAGTGTTTCCAACTTGTTGAATCAAAAGAAAAGTTTAACTCTGGGATGAATCCACACATCACCAAGCAGTTTCACAGACAGCTTCTTTCTAGATTTATTTGTGGAAGTTAGGTTTTGCCCATAGGCATCAATTGGCTCCCAAATGTTTCTTTGCAGATTCTACAATAAGAGTGTTTTTAACCTGCTGAATGAAAAGAAACGTTTACCTCTGTGACATAAATCTGCACATCCAAAGCATTTTCAAAGACAGCTTCTTTGTGGTTATTATCTGGGTATATTCAGTTTTTCCCCATAGGCCTCAAAGGCTCCCAAGTGTCCCTTTGCATATTTCACAAAAAGCATGTTTCCAAACTTCTAAGTCAAAAGAAAAGTTTATGTCTGTCAGATGAATCCAGAGAACACAAAGCAGTTTCACAGAAAGGCTCTTTCTAGTTTTTACCTGGGGATATTCGGTGTTTCACTATTAGCCTCAATGGGCTCACAAATGTCCCCTTGCAGATTCTATGAAAAGAGTGTTTTTAACTTCATGAATTCAAAGAACTTTTTAACTCTGTGAAATGAATCCATGTATCACAATACAGTTTGACATACATAGTGTGCTTCTAGTTTTTATCTGGGAATGTTCCACTTTTAGCCATAGACTGCAATGGACTCCCAAATATCCCCTTGCAGATTTGACAAAAAGCATGTTTCCAACCTCCTGAATCAATGGAAAGGCTTATCTCTCTGTGATGAATGCACACATCACAAAGCACTTTCTCAGATAGCTTTCTAGTTTTTATTTGGGGAAATTCAGTTTTTCCTCACAGGCCACAGTGGGCTCCCAAATGTCCATTCCTAGATTCTACAAATAGAGTATTAAGAACCTCCAGAATCAAAAGCATGGTTTAACTCTGTCAGGTGATTCCACACATCACAAAGCAGTTTTGCAGATAGATTCTTTCCAGTATTTATCTGACAACATTCCGTTTTTCCCCATAGCTTCTTTCTAGTATTTATCTGGGGATATTCAGATTTTTCTTATAGGCCTCCATAGTCTTTCAAATGTCCCTTTGCAGATTCTACAAAAAGAGTGTTTCCAGTCTGCTGAATCATAAGAAAGTTTTACTCTGCGAGATGAATCCACGCCTCACAAAGCAATTTCATGCATACTTTCTATCTAGTTTTTATCTGGGGATATTTGCTTTTTCCCCATTGTCCTCAATGGGCTACCGAAAGTTCCTGTGCCAATTCTACAAAAAGAGTGTTTCCAACCTGCTGAATGAAAAGTATGTTTTAATTATGTGAAGTGAGTCCACACATCACAAAGCAGTTTCACAGATAGCTTCTTTCTAGTTTTTATCTGAGGATATTTGGTATTTTTTCATAGTCCCCTTGGGTTCCCAACTGTCTCTTTGCAGATTCTACAAAAAGGGTGTTTCCAACCAACAGAATCAAGTGACAGGCTTCACTCTATAAGATGAATCCTCACATCACAAAGCAGTTTCACAGATAGCTTGTTTCTAGTTTTTATCTGGAAATATTCAGGTTTTTCCCCCCCATAGGCCAAAATAGGCTCCCAAATGTCCCTTTGAAAATTCTACAAAAAGAGTGTTTCCAGCCTGCTGAATCAAAAAAAGACGTTTTATCTTTATGAGATGAATCCACACATCACCAAGCAGTTCTACAAATATATTCTTTGTAGTTTTTATCCTATTATATTTGGTTTTTCCCCATAGGCTCCAATGGGTTCCAAAATGTCCTTCCACAGATTCTACAAAAAAAAAAATTGCTTCCAAACTACTGAATCAAAAAAGGATTAACTCTGTGAGATGAAACTACAAAACACAAAGTAGTTTCAGAGATAGCTTCCTTCCAGTTTTAATCTGGGGATATTTGGTTTTTCCTCATAGGCCCCAAGGGCTCTTAAATGTTTCTTTGCAGATACTAGTTTTTCCAAACTGCTGAATCAAAAGAAAGGTTTAATTCTGTGAGATGAATCCACACATCACAAAGCAGATTCATAGATAGCTTCTTTCTAGTTCTTTTCTGGGGATATTTGATTTTTCTCCATAAGCCACAAAGGGCTCCAAAATATCCCTTCACAAATTCTTTAAAAAGTGAGTTTCCAACCTGCTGAATCAAAATAAAAGTTTAACTTTGTAGGATGAATCCATACATCACAAAGTAATTTCACAGCTAGCTTCTTTCTAGATGTTTTATGGGGATATTTGGTTTTTCCCCATAGGTCAAAAAGGGGTCCCAAATGTCCCTTCACAGATTATACAAAAAGAGTGTTTCCAACCTGCTGAATCATAAGCAAGTTTTAACTCTGTGAGATTTAATCCATACATCACAAAACAGTTTCACAGATAACTTCTATCTAGTTTTTATCTGGGAATATTCTTTTTTTTCCCCATTGGCCTGAATGGGCTCCCAATGTCCCTTCACCGATTCTACAAAAAGAGTGTTTCCAACCTGCTGAATGAAAAGAAAGGTTTAACTCTGTAATATGTTAGCACACATCACAAAGCAGTTACACAGACAGCTTTTTTCTAGTTTTTATCCAGGTATATTCAGTTTTTTCCCATAGGTTCTATGGGTTCCCAAATGTACCTTCACAGATTCTGTAGAAAGAGTGTTTCCAACCACCTGAATCAAAAAAAGGCTTAACTATGTGAGACATATCCACACATCACAAAGCAGTTTCACAGATATTTTCTGTAAAGATATTATCTCAGGATATTGGGTTTTTCCAAATAGGCCTCCATGCGATGCCAGATATCTCCTCACAGATTGTACAAAAAAAGTGTTTTGAACCTGTTGAATCAAAAGAAACATTTAACTCTGCTATTTGAGTCCACTCATTGCCAAGCAGGTTCACAGATACATTTTTGCTAGTTTTTATCTGGGAATATTCAGTTTTTCCCCATAGGCCTGAGTGGGCTCCCAAATGTCCCTTCGCAGATTTTACAAAAAGAGTCTTTCCATTCTGCTGAATCAAGGGAAAGTTTTAACCCTGGAAGATGAATCCACACATCACAAAGCAGTTTCACAGATAGCTTCTTTCTAGTTTTTATCTGATGATATTTGGTTATTCCACATAGACCTCAAAGGGCTCCCAAATGTCCCTTCATAAATCTTAGAAAAAATTTTTTTCTAACTTGCTGAATCAAAAGAAAGGTTCCATTCTGTGAGATGAATCCACACATCACAAAGCAGTTTCATAAATAGCTTCTTTCTAGTTTTTATCTGGGGTAACTGGTTTATCCACATAGGCCTCAAAGGACTCCCAACTATTTCTTCACAGATTCTATGAAAAGAGTGTTTCCAGCCAGCTAAATCAAAAGAAACATTTAACTATGTGAGATGAATGAACATATTACCAAGCAATTTCACAAATCACTTCGTAGTTTTATCTAGGATATTCGCTTGTTCCACATCAGCCTCACTGGGCTCCCAAATGTCCCTTCACAGATTCTACAAAAAGAGTGTTTCCAGCCTGCTGAATCACAAGAACTGTTTAACTGTTTAACTCTGTGAGATGAATCCACAGAACACAAAGCAGTTTCAAAGATAACTTTTTCCTTTTCTTTCTCTCTTTCTTTCTTTCTTTCTTTCTTTCTTTCTTTCTTTCTTTCTTTCTTTCTTTCTTTCTTTCTTTCTTTCTTTCTTTTTATCTGGGGATATTCAGTTTTTCACCATTGGCTTCAGTGGGCTCCCGGATGTCCCTTCATAGATTCTACAAAAATAGTGTTTCCAACCTGTTGAATCAAAAGAAAGGTTTTACTCTATGAGATGAATCCAACCTAACAAAGCACTTTCACAGTTAAGCTTCTTTCTCGTTTTCATCTGATGATATACCCTTAATCCCCATTGGCCACAATGGGCTCCCAAATGTCCCTTTGCAGATTCCACAAAAAGCGTGTTGCCAATTTACTGAATCAAAAGAAAGTTTTAACTCTGTGGGATGAATCCAGACATCACCAAACAGTTTCACAGATAGCTTCTTTCTAGTTTTTATGTGGGGATATTCTGCTTTCCCCATATGCCACAACGGCCTCCAAAATTTCTCTTCACAAATTCTACCAAAAGTGTTTAAAACCTGCTGAATCAAATAAAGATTTAACTCTGTGACATGAATCCACGCATCACAAACATTTTCCCAGATAGCTTCTTTCTACTTTTTATCAGGGGATAATTGATTCTCTTCCATAGGCCTGAATGTGCTCCCAAATGTTCCTTAGCAGATTCTGTAAAAAGAGTGTTTTTAACCTGCTAAATCAAAAGAAAGGTTTAACTCTTTGAGATCAATCCACATATCACAACGTAGTTTCACAGATAACTTCTTTGTAGTTTTTATCAGGGGATATTCAGTTTTTTCCCCACAGGCCTCAATGGGCTCTTAAGTGTCCCTTCACAGATTCTACCAAAAGAGTGTTTCCAAACTGCTGAATTAAAAGAAAAGTGTAACTCCGTGAGATGAATCCACACATCACCAAGCAGTTTCACAGATAGCTTCTTTCAAGTTTTTATTTGGGGATATTCTGTTTTTCACTAATGGTCTCAATGACCTCCCTAATGTCCCTTCACAGATAATAAAAAAAGAATCTTTCCAGCATGGTGAATAAAAAGAAAGTTTTAACTCTGTGTGAGGAATCCACAATCACACAGCAGGTTCACAGATAGTTTCTTTCTAGTTTTTATCTAGTAATATTTGGTATTTCCCCTTGGGCCCCAGTGGTTTCCTAAATGTTCCTTCACAGATTCTATAAAAAGAGTGTTTCTGCACTGCCAAATCAAAAGAAAGGTTTAACTGTGTGAGATGAATCCACACAACACAAAGCAGTTTCACAGATAGCTTCTTTCTAGTTTTTATCTTGTAATATTTGGTTTTTCCCTGTAGGCCTCCATGGGTTCTCAAATGTTTCTTCACAGATTCTACAAAAAAAGTGCTTCCTACCTGGTGAATCATAAAAGACGTTTAACACTGTGAGATGAATCCACCCCACCCATCACAAAGCAGTTTCACAGATAACTTCTTTCTTGTTTTTATGTGGGAATATTCAGTTTTTTTCCCATTGGCCCCAAAGGGCTACCAAATGACCATTTGCAGATTCTACAAAAAGAGTGTTTGCAATCATCTGAATTACATGAAAGGCTTCACTCTGTGAGGTGAATGTTCACATCACAAAACAGTTTCACAGATAGTTTCTTTCTAGTTTTCTTCTGGGGGATATTTGGTATTTTTCCACAGGCCACAATGAGCTCCCAAATGTCCCTTTACTGATTCTACAAAAAGAGTGCTTCCAATCTGCTGAGTCAGAAAAGTGTTTTAAATCTATGAGATGAATCCACACATCACCAAGCAGTTTCACAGATAGTTTCTTTCTAGTTTTTATCTGGGGATACTCACTTTTTACTTGTAGTCCTCAATAAGCTCCCCAATGTCTTTTTGCAGATTCTACAAAAAGATTGTTTCCAACTGGCTCAATCAAAAGAAATGTTTATCTCTGTAAGATGAATCAACACATCAAAAAGCAGTTTCACAGATAGCTTGTTTCTACTTTTTATCTGGAATATTCAATTTTCCCCCATAGGCCTCAATGGGCTTTGAAAATCCCTTTGCAGATTCTTTCCAAATATTGTTTCCAACTTGCCAAATCAAAAGACAGTTTTATCTCTGTGAGATCAATCCACAAGTCACAAAGCAGTTTCACAGATAACTTCTCTCTTGTTTTTACCTGGGGATATTCTGTTTTTACCATTAGGTGTCAATAGGCTTCCAAATGTCCCCTTAAAGAGTCTGCAAATAGAGTGTTTCCAACATGCTGAATGAAAAGAATTGTTTAATCCTGTGAGATGAGTCCACACATCACAAAAACAGTTTCACTGATAGCTTCTTCCCAGTGTTTATTTGTGGATATTCGGTTTGTCCTCATGGGGCTCAATGGGCTACTGAATATCCCTTTGCAGATTCTACAAAAAGAGTGTTTCCAACCTGATGAATAAAAAGAAAGTTTTAGCTCTGTGAGATGAATTCACACATCACCAAGCAGTTTCACAGGTCATTTCTTTTTAGTTTTTTTCTGGGGATATTTGGTTTTTCCTTTTAGACCTCAATGGGCTTCCAAATGTCCCTTCACAGATTTTACAAAAAGAGTGTTCCAAACTGTAGAATAAAAAGTAAGGTTTAACTCTGTGAAAGGAATCCACAGATTACCAAGCAGTTTCATAAACAACTTGTTCCTAGTTTTTATGTGGGTATATTCGTTTTCAGCCATAGGCCTCAAAAAATTCTCAAGTGTCCCTTCACAGATTCTACAAAAGAGTGTTTCCAAGCTGCTGAATCCAAAAAAAAGTTTTATCTCTGTGAGATGAAATAATATATCACCAAGCAGTTTCAAAGATAGCTTCTTCCTAGTTTTTATTTGGGGATATCCCCATCAGTTTCAATGGGCTCCAAAATATCCCTTCAAAGATTCTGCAATATGAGTGTTTGCAACCTGATGAATCAAAAGAAAGGTGTTTAACTCTGTGAGATGCATCCACACATCACTAAGCAGTTTCACAGATAGTGTCTTTGTAGTTTTTATCTAAGGTTATTCTCTTTTATCCCGTAGGCCTCAATGGACCTCCAAATGTCCTTTGCAGATTCTACAAAAAGAGTGTTTCCAACCCGCTGAATCAAAATAAAACATTAACTATGTGAGATGAATCCACACACCACTAACCGGTTTCACAGATAGCTTCTTTCTAGTTATTATCTGGGGATATTCAGTTTTTCCCTATAGACCTCAGTATGCTCCCAAGGGTCTCTTTGCAGATTCTACATAAAGGCTGCTTCCAACCTCTTGAATCAAAAGAAAGTTTTAACTCTGTAAGATGAATCCACACACCTCAAAGCAGTTTCACAGATAGCATGCTTCTAATTTTTATCTGGGGATATTAGGTTTTTTAACATAGGTCTCAATTGGCTTTCAAATGTCCTTTCACAGATTCTACAAAAGGAGTTTTCCAAACTGTTGAATCAAAATAAAGGTTTAACTCTGTGAGATGAACCCCCATATCACAAAGCAGTTTCAAAGATACCTTCTTTCTAGTTTTTATCTGGGGACATTCAGGTTTTTCCCAAAGGCCTCAATAAGCTTCCAAATGCCCCTTAGTAGATTCTACAAAAACAGTGTTTTTAACCTGCTGAATCAAAAGAAACGTTTACCACTGTGCAATAGATTCACACATCACAAAGCAGTTTCACAGATAGCTTCTTTCTGTTTTTATCTGGCGATGTTCAGTTTCTCCCCATAGGCTTTTAAAGGACTTCCAAATGTACATTTGCATATTCCACAAAAAGAGTGTTTTTAACATGCTGCATCAAAAGAATGGTTTAACTCTGTGAGATGAATCCACACATCACAAAGCAGATAAACAGACAGCTTCCTTCTAGTTTTTATCTGGGGATATTTGCTTTTTTCCCATAGGCCCCAGTGGGCTCCAAAAGTCCCTTTTCAGATTCTACAAAAGAGTGTTTCCAAACAGCTGAATCAAATAAAAGCTTAACTCTGTGAACTCTGTGAGATGAATCCACACAATATGAAGCACTATCACTGATATGTTCTTTGTAGTTTTTATCTGGAAATATTCTGTTTTTCCCCATAGACCTCACTGGGCTCTCAGTGTCACTTTGCAGATTCTTCATAAAGAGTATTTCCAAAATGCTGACTCAAAAGAAAGGTTAGTCTTGGTGAGGTGAATTCACAGAACACAAAGCAATTTCACAGATAACTTCTTTCTAATTTTTATCTGGGGATATTTTGTTTTTCCCCATGGGCCTCAATGGGCTCTCATGTGTCTTTTCAAAGATTATATGAAAAGAGTGTTTCCAACCTGCTGCATCAAAGGAAAGTTTTAACTCTGTGACATAAATCCACACATCACCAAGCAGTTTCACAGATAGCTACTTTCTCATATTTATTTGGGGATATTCATTTTTTCCCCATAGGTCTCAATGGGCAATCAAATGTCTCATCACAGATTCTACAAACAGTGTCTTCAACCTTTTGAATCAAAAGATGTGTTTCACTCTGTGAAGAATCAACACAACACCAAGCAGTTTCACCGATAGCTTAATTTTTTTTTTTTTTTAATCTGGGGATATTCTGTTATTCCATATAGACCTCAATGGGCTCCCAAATGTTTCCTCATAGATACTACAATAAGGTTTAACTCTGTGAGATGAATCCACACATCCAAGCAGTTTCACAGATAGATTATTTGTAGATTTTAGTTGGGGATATTCTGTTTTTCCCCATAGGCCTCAATGGGTCCCCAAATGTCCCTTCAGTGTTTCCAACCTCCTCAATCAAAAGAAAAGTTTAACACTGTGAAATGAATCCACAGATCACCAAGTAGTTCCACAGATAGCTTCTTTCTAGGTTTTATCTGGGAATATTGTTTTTTTCCCCATAAGATTTAATGGGCTTCCAAATGTCCCTTTGCAGTTTCTACAAAAAAAGTTTTCCAACCTGCCGAATCTCAAGAAAGGTTTCATTCTGTGAGATGAATTCACGCATCGTGAGGCACTTTATTTAGCTTATTTCCAGTTTTTATCTGGGGATACTCATTTTTTCTTCGTAAGAATCAATGGGCTGTCAAATATTCCTTTGCACATTCTACAAAAAGTGTTTCCAACCTGCTGAATCAAAAGAATGGTTCAACTCTGTAAGATGAATACACATATCACCAAGTGGTTTCACAGATAACTTCTACCCAGTTTTTAACTTGAAATATTCGTTTTTCCCCTTAGACCTCAATGGGTTCCCAAATATCCATTCACAGATTCTGCAAAAAGAGTATATCTATCCTGCTGAATAAAAAAAAAAACAGTTCAACTCTGTGAGATAAATGTACACATCACACAGCAGTTTCACAGATAACTTCTTTCTAGTTTTTATATGGGGATGTTCGATTTTTTCCTCTAGGCCACAATAACATCTCAAATGTCCTTTCACAGATTCTACAAAAGGAGTGTTTCCAACCTCCTGAATCAAAAGAAATGATTAACTCTGTGAGATGTATCCACACATCACAAAGCAGTTTCGGAGATAGCTTTCTTTTAGTTTTTATCTAGGGATATTATGTTATTTTCCATAGACCACAATGGACTCCAAAATGTCCTTTTGGAGGTTCTACAAAAACAGTGTTGCCAACCTGCTGAATCAAAACTAAGGTTTAACTCTGTGAGAGGAATCCACACAATACCAAGCCGTTTCACAGATAGCTTCTTTCTAGTTTTTATCCCAGGATATTTGGTTTTTCCCTATAGGCCTCAATGGGAAGCTATATGTGAAACTGCTTGGTGATGTGTGGATTAATCTCACTGAGTTAAATGTTTCTTTTGATTTAGCAGGCTCTTAAATGTCCCTTTGCAGATTCTACAAAAACTGTGTTTCCAACATGGTGTATCAAAAGAAACTTTTCACTTTGTGAGATTAATCCACACACCCACAATCACGAAGTAGTTTCACAGATGGCTTCTTTATAGTTTTTAATCTGAGGATAACTCGATTTCCTCTCTTACACAGCAATGGGCTCTGAAAAGCCCCTTCAAAGATTCTACAAAAGAGTCTTTTCAATCTAATGAATCAAAAGAAAGGTTTAACTCTGTGAGATGAATCCACACATCACCAAGAAGTTTCCCAGTAGCTTCTTTCTGGTTTTTATCTGGGGATACTCAATTTTTCCCATAGGCCTCAATGGGCTCAAAAATGCCCTTGGTATGTTCTACAAAAAGAGTGTTTCTGACATGCTGAATCAAAGGAAAATTTACCTCTGTGAGATGTATCCACACATCAGCAAACACTTTCACAGACAGGTTATTTCTAGTTTTCATCTGGGGATATTCAGTTTTTCCCCATTGGCCTCAATGGGCTCCCAAATGTGCTTTTGCACATTCTACAAAAATTGTTTCCAACCTGCTGAATGAAAATAACAGTTTAACTCTTTGAGCTGAATCCACACATCACCAAGCAGGTTCACAGATAGCTTCTTATTATTTATCTGGGGATATTCCATTTTTCCCCATAGGCCTCAATGGGTCCTAAGTTTTCCTTCACAGATTCAAAAAAAAATTTTTTTTGGCCTGCTATATCAAAAGAAACGTTTAACTCGGTGAGATTAATCCACACATCACCAAGTAGTAAGTAGTTTCACATATAGCTTCTTCCGACTTTTTGTCTGGGGATATTCAGTTTTTCCCTATAGACCTCAAAGCATTCCCAAATGTCCCCTTGCAGATTCTACAAAAAATAGTATTTTCAACCAGCTGATTCAAAGGAAAAGTTTATCTCTATCTCACAGAGATATCACCAGGTAGTTTTGCAGATAGTTTCTTTCTAGTTTTTATCTGGGGATATTTGACTTTTTTCCATAGGACTTAATGGTTTCCCAAATGTTCCTTCACAGATTCAACAAAAAGATTGTTGTCAACCTGCTGAATCAAAAGAAAGGTTTAACTATGTGAGATGAATCCGCACATTACCAAGCAGTATCACATATAACTACTTTCTAGTTTTTATCTCTGGATATTTGGTTTTTCCCTAAAGGCCTCAATGGGCTCCCAAAAGTCCCTTCACAGAATCTACAAAAAAAAAAAAAAAAAAAAAAATTAAAAAAATTAAAAAAAAATTCCAACCTGATGAATCAGAAGAAAGGTTTAACTCTGTGAGATGAATCCACCCACCACCAAGCAGTTTCACAGATAGCTTGTTTCTAGTTTTCATCTGAAGAAATTCTATTTTTCCCCATAGGCCTCAATGAGTTCCCAAATGTCCCTTCTTAGTTTCTACAAAACGAGGGTTTCCAATCTGTTGAAACAGAAGAAAGGTTTAACTCTGTGAGATGAGTACACACATCACAAAGCAGTTTCAAACATAGCTTCCTTCTTGTTTTTATCTGGAGATATTCAGTTTTTTCACATAGGCTTCAATAAGCTTGCAAATGTCATTTCACAGATTCTACAAAAACAGTGTTTCCAACCTGCTGAATCAAAAGAAAAGTTTAACTCTGTGAGATGAATCCACTCATCTCAAAGCAGCTTCATAGTTAACATCTTTCTAGTTTTTATTTGGGGATATTCCATGTATCCCCAGAGTCCTCAAAGGGCTTCCAATTACCCCTATGTGGATTCTACAAAAATAGTGTTTACAACCTGCTGAATCAAAAAAAAAAAGTTGTAACTCTCTGAGATGAATCCAAACGTCACCAAGCAGTTTCACACACAGCTTCTTTGTAGTTTTTATCTGTAGATATTTGGCTTTCCTTACAGGGTCAATGGTTCCTTAAATGTCCCTTCACAGATTCTACAGAAAAAGTGTTTTCAAACTGCCGAATCAAAAGCATGGTTTAATTCTGTGAGCTGAATCCACATATGACCAAACAGTTTCACAGATAGCTTCTTTCTAGTTTTTATCTGAGGATATTGCATGTTCCCCATAGGCCTCAGTGGGTTTTAAAATATTTCTTAGCAGATTATAAAAAAGGAGTGTTTCCAGCCTGCTGAATCAAAAAGAAAGGTTTCTCTCTTGGAGACAAATCCACACATAACCAAGCAGTTTCACAGACAGATTCTCTCTAGTTTTCATCTGGGGATATTTTTTTCCCCATAGGTCTGAATGGGTTCCCAAATGTCCCTTCGCAGATTCTAAAAATAAAGTGTTCCAACCTTCTGAATCAAAAGAAAGGTTTAACTCTGTGAGATGAATTCACACATCACAAAGTAGTTTCACAGACAGCTTCTTTCTGGTTTTTATCTGGGAATAATTTGCTTTTTCTCACAGGCCTCAATGGGCTCTCAAATGTCCCTTTGTAGATTCTACGAAAAACGTCCTTCCAACCTCGTGAATCAAAAGAGAGGTTTAACTCTGTGAGATGAATCCACACATTACAAAGCAGTTTCACTGATACCTTCTTTCTAGTTTTTATGTGGGGATATTAGTTGTTTTTTTTTTTTTTTTTCCATTGGCCACAAAAGGCTCCAAATGACCCTTTGCTGATTCTACAAAAAGACTCTTTCCAACCAGCTGAATCAAACGAAAGGCTTTATTGTGAGAGGTGAATTTTCACATCACAGAACAATTTCACAGATAGCTTCTTTCTAGTTTTTATCTGGGGATATTCAGTTCTTTTCCATAGGCCACAATGGACTCCCAAATATCCCTTCACAGATTCTACAAAAAGAGTGTTTCCAACCTGCTGAGTCAAAAAATGTTTTAAATCTCTGAGATAAATTCACACATCACCAAACAGTTTCACAGATAGCTTCTTTCCAGTTTTTATCTGGGGATATTTTGTTTTTTCCCATAGGCCTCAATGAGCTCCAAAATGTTGCTTGGCAGATTCTGCCAAAAAGGTGCTTTTAAACTGCTGAATCAAAAGAAAGGTTTATCTCTGTGAGATGAATCCACACATCACAAAGCAGTTTCACAGATTGCTTCTTCCTAGTTTTTATCTGCGGATATTCTGTTTTTTCCATATGTCTCAATGTGAACACGAAGTTTTCTTCACAAGTTTACAAAACGATTGTTTCGCACCTGTTGAACAAAAGAAAGGATTAACTGTGTGAGATGAATCCACACATAATCAAGCAGTTTAACAGATAGCTTCTTTCTAGCTCTTATCTGGAGGAATTCGGTTTTTCCTCATACACCTGAATGGGTTCACAAATGTCCCTTCACAGATTCTACAAGAACAGTGTTTCCAAACTGCTGAATCAAAAGAAAGTTTTAACTTTGTGAGGTGAATCCACACATCACAAACTGATTTCACAGATAGCTTCTTTCTAGTTTTTATCTCAGGATATTTGATTTTTCCCCATATTCCTCAATGGGTTACAAATATTTCTTCATGATTCCAGAAAAAGAGTTTTTCAATATGCTGAGTCAGAAGAAAAGTTTAATTCAGTGAAATGAATTCATAGGTCATCAAGCAGTTTCACACACAACTTCTTTCTAGATTTCAACTTGGGATATTCAGTTTTTCCCCACAGGGCACAACGTGGTCCAGAAGGACCCTTCAAAAATTTTACACAAAGAGTGTTTCCAACCAGCTGAATCATATGAAAGGCTTAACTGTGAGATGAATCCACACAACACAAAGCAGATTCACAGATACTTTCTTTCTAGTTTTTTTCTGGGGACATTCTGTTTTTTTCCATGGGACTCAATAAGCTCACAAGTTTCCCTATGAAGATTCTACAAAAAGAGTGTTTCTAACCTGCTGAATCAAAGGACATGTTTAACTCCGTGGTATAAATCCTTAGAAGGCAATACAGTTTCACAGATAGCTGCTTTCTAGCTTTTATCGGAAGATATTCAGTTTTTCAACTTTCTCCTCTATGGACTCTCAAATGTCCCTTTGGTAATTCTACAAAAATAGTGTTTCCAAACTTGCTGAACCAAAAGAAAGTTCTAACTCTCTGAGATGAATCCACACATCAAAAAGCAGTTTCACAGGTAGCTTCTTATCTGGGAATATTCAATTTTTTCTTATACGCCTCAATAGGCTCCCAAATGTGTCTTCACAGATTCTACAGAAAGAGCTTTTCCAACCTGATGATTCGAAAGAAAGGTTTACCTGTGTGCAATGAATTCACACATCACAAAGCAGTTTCACAGATAGCTTTTTTCTAGTTTTCATCTGGGGATATTCAGTTTTTCCTTATAAGGCTATAAGAATCTGAAATGTCCCTTAACAGTTCTACAAAAAGAGTGTTTCCAACCTGGTGAATCAAAAGAAAGGTTTAAGCATGTCAGATGAATTCAAACATCACGAAGCAGTTTCACAAGTAGCTTCTTTGTAGTTTTTATCTGGGAATATTAGTTTTCTTCCCATATGCTCCAATGGGCTCTCACATGTCCTTTTGCACATTCTACAAAAAGACTGTTTCCAACAAGCTGAATCAAATGGTAGGTTTACACTTTGAGATGAATCCACACATCACAAAGAATTTTCACAGATACCTTCTTTAAACTTTTCATCTAAGGATAATGGGTTTCTCTTCATAGGCCTCAATGGGTTTCCTTTTATTTATTATTATTATACTTTAACTTCTATGGTACATGTGCACAATGTGCAGGTTTGTTACATATGTATACATGTGCCATGTTGGTGTGCTGCAGCCATTAACTCATAATTTACATTAGGTATATCTCCTAATGTTATCCCACCCCACTACACCCTCTCCACAATAGGACCCGATGTGTGATGTTCCCCTTCCTGTGTCGAAGTGAGCTCATTGTTCAATTCCCACCTATGAGCAAGAACATGCGGTATTTGGTTTTCTGTTCTTGCAATAGTTTGCTGAGAATGATGGTTTCCACCTGAATCTATGTCCCTACAAAGGACATGAACTCATACATTTTAATGGCTGCATAGTATTCCATGGTGCATATGAGCCACATTTTCTTAATCCAGTCTGTCACTGATGGACATTTGGGTTGATTCCAAGTCTTTGCTATTGTGAATAATGCCACAATAAACATACATGTGCATGTGTCTTTACAGGAGCATGACTTATAATCCTTTGGGTATATACCCAGTAATGGGATGGCTGGGTCAAATGGTATTTCTAGTTCTAGATCCTTGAGGAATCGCCACACTGTCTTCCACAATGGTTGATCTAGTTTACAGTCCCACCAACAGTGTAAAAGTGTTCCTATTTCTTCACATTCTCTCCAGCACCTGTTGTTTCCTGACTTTTTAATGATTGCCATTCTAACTGGTGTGAGATGGTATCTCATTGTGGTTTTGATTTGCATTTTCCTGATAGCCAGTGATGATGAGCATTTTTTCATGTGTCTGTTGGCTGTATGAACGTCATCTTTTGAGAAGTGTCTGTTCATATCCTTTGCCCACTTTTTGATGGGGTTGTTTGTTTTTTTTCTTGTAAACTTGCTTGAGATCTTTGTAGTTTCTGAATATTAGCCCTTTGTCAGATCAGTACATTGCAAAAATTGTCTCCCATTCTGTATGTTGCCTGTTCACTCTGATGGTAGTTTCTTTTGCTGCGCAGAAGCACTTTAGTTTAATTAGATCCCATTTGTCAATTTTGGCTTTTGTTGCAGTTGCTTTTGGTGTTTTAGACATGAAGTACTTGCCCATGCCTATGTCCTGAATGGTATTGCCTAGGTTTTCTTCTAGAGTTTTTATGGGTTTAGGTCTAACATTTAAGTCTCTAATACATCTTGAATTAATTTTCGTATAAGGTGTAAGGAAAGGATCCACTTTCAGCTTCCAACTTATGGATAGTCAGTTTTCCCAGCACCATTTATTAAATAGGGAATCCTTTCCCCATTTCTTGCTTTTGTCAGGTTTGTCAAAGATCAGATGGTAGTAGATGTGTGGTATTATTTCTGAGGGCAATGTTCTGTTCCATTTGTCTGTATCTCAGCTTAAGGAGACTTTGGGCTGAGACAATGGGATTTTCTAAATATACAATCATGTCATCTGTAAACAGGGATAATTTGACTTCTTCTTTTCCTAACTGAATACCCTTGATTTCTTTCTCTTGCCTGATTGCCCTAGCCAGAAATTCCAACACTATGTTGAATAGAAGTGGTGAGAGAGGGCAGCCCTGTCTTGTGCCAGTTTTCAAAGGGAATGCTTCCAGTTTTTGCCCATTCAGTATGATATTGGCTGTGCGTTTGTCATAAATAGCTCTTATTATTTTGAGGTACGTTCCATCAATACTGAATTTATTGAGTGTTTTTAGCATGAAGGGCTGTTGAATTTTGTCAAAAGCCTTTCCTGCATCTATTGAGATAATCATGTGGTTTTTGCCTTTGGTTCTGTTTATATGCTGGATTATGTTTGTTGATTTGCATATGTTGAACCAGCCTTGCATCCCAGGGATGAAGCCCACTTGATCATGGTGGATAAGCTTTTTGATGTGCTGCTGGATTTGGTTTGCGAATATTTTACTGAGGATTTCTGCACTGATGTTCATTAGGGATATTGGTCTAAAATTATCTTTTTTTGTTCTATCCCTTTCAGGCTTCTGTATCAGGATGATGTTGGCCTCATAAAATGAGTTAGGGAGGATTCCCTCTTTTTCTATTGATTGGAATAGTTTCAGAAGGAATGGTACCAACTCCTCCTTGTACCTGTGGTAGAATTTGGCTGTGAATCCGTCTGGTCCTGGACTTTTTTTGGTTGGTAGGCTATTAATTATTGCCTCAATTGCAGAGCCTGCTCAATCTATTCAGGGATTCAACTTTTTCCTGGTTTAGTCTTGGGAGAATGTAAGTGTCCAGGAAATCATCCATTTCTTCTATGTTTTCTAGTTTATTTGCATAGAGGTGCTTATAGTATTCCCTGATGGTAGTTTGTATTTCTGTGGGGTTGGTGGTGATATCCCCTTTATCATTTTTTATTGCATCTATTTGATTCTTCTCTCTTTCCTTCTTTATTACTCTTTCTAGTGGTCTATCAATTTTGTTGATCTTTTCAGAAAACCAGCTCCTGGATTCATTGTTTTTTTGGAGGGTTTTTTGTGTCTCTATCTCTTTCAGTTCTCCTCTGATCTTCGTTATTTTTTGCCTTCTGCTTGCTTTTGAATGTGTTTGCTCTTGCTTCTCTAGTTCTTTTAATTGTGATGTTAGGGTGTCCATTTTAGATCTTCCCTGCTTTCTCTTCTGGGCTTTTAGTGCCACAAATTTCTCTCTACACACTGCTTTAAATGTGTCCCGGAGATTCTGGTAGGTTGTATCTTTGTTCTCATTGGTTTCAAAGAACATCTTTGTTTCTGCCTTCATTTTGTTATGTACCCAGTAGTCATTCAGGAGCAGGTTGTTCAGTTTCCATGTAGTTGAGCGGTTTTGAGTGAGTTTCTTAGTCCTGAGTTCTAGTTTGATTGCACTGTGGTCTGAGAGAGAGTTTGTTATAATTTCTGTTCTTGTACATTGGCTGAGAAGTGCCTTACTTCCAATTATGTGGTCAATTTTAGAATAAGTGTGATGTGGTGCTGAGAAGAATGTATATTCTGTTGATTTGGGGTGGAGAATTCTGTAGATGTCTATTAGGTCTGCTTGTTGCAGAGTTGAGTTCAATTCCTGGATATCCTTGTTAAATTTCTGTCTCGTTGATCTATCTAATGTTGACAGTGGGGTGTTGAAGTCTCCCATTATTATTGTATGGGAGTCTAAGTCTCTTTGTAAGTCTCCAAGGACTTGCTTTATGAATCTGGGTGCTTCTATATTGGGTGCATATATATTTAGGATAGTTAGCTCTTCCTGTTGAGTTGATCCCTTTACCATTATGTAATGGCCTTCTTTGTCTCTTTTGATCTTTGATGGTTTAATATCTGTTTTATCAGAGACTAGGATTGCAACCCCTGCTTTTTTTTCTGCTTGCTTGGTAGATTCCTCCATCCCTTTATTTTGAATCTATGTGTGTCTCCACATGTAAGATGGGTCTCCTGAATACAGCAAACTGATGAGTCTTGACTCTTTATCCAATTTGCCAGTCTGTGTGTTTTAATGGGACCAATCAGTCCATTTACATTTAAGGTTAATATTGTTATGTGTGAACTTGATCCTGTCATTATGATATTAGCTGGTTATTTTGCTCAATAGTTGATGCAGTTTCTGCCTAGAATTGATGGACTTTACATTTTGGCATGTTTTTGCAATGACTTGTACCTGTTGTTCCTTCCCATGTTTAGTGCTTCCTTCAGGATCTCTTGTAGGGCAGGCCTGGTGGTGACAAAATTTGTAAGCATTTGCTCGTCTGTAATGGAGTTTATTTATTCTTCACTTATGAAACTTAGTTTTGCTGGATATGAAATTCTGGGTTGAAAATTCTTTTCTCTAAAAATGTTGAATATTGGCCCCTACTCACTTCTGGCTTGGAGAGTTTCTGCCAAGACATCTGCTGTTAGTCTGATGGGCTTCCCTTTGTGGGTAACACGACCTTTCTCTCTGGCTGCCCTTAACATTGTTTCTTTCATTTCAACTTTGTTGAATCTGGTAATTATGTGTCTTGGAGTTGCTTTTCTTGAGGATTATCTTTGTGGTGTTCTCTGTATTTCCTCAATGTGAATGTTGGCTTGCCTTACTCGGTTGGGGAAGCTCTCCTGGATGATATCCTACAGAGTGTTTTCCAACTTGGTTCCATTTTCCCCGTCACTTTCAGGCACACCAATCAGATGTAGATTTGGTCTTTTCACATAATCCTATATTTCTTGGATGTTTTGTTCATTTCTTTTTACTCTTTTCTCTACACTTCTCTTCTCGCTTCATTTCATTCATTTAGTCTTCCATCACTGATACGCTTTCTTCCAGTTGATTGAGTCGATTACTGAAGCTTTTGCATTTGTCACGTAGTTCTCATGTTATGGTTTTCATCTCTATCAGTTCTTTTAAGGACTTCTCTACATTGGTTATTCTAGTTATCCATTCGTCAAATCTTTTTTCAAGGTTTTTAGTTTCTTTGTGCTGGTTACATAGTTCCTCCTTTAACTCTGAGAAGTTTGATCAACTGAAGCCTTCTTCTCTCAACTCGTCAAAGTCATTCTCCATACAGCCTTGTTCCATTGCTAACGACGAGCTGTGTTCCTTTGGAGGGGGAGATGCACTCTGATTTTTTGAATTTGCAGCTTTTCTACACTGCTTTTTCCCCATCTTTGTGGTTTTATCTGCCTTTGTTCTTTGATGATGGTGATGTTTTAATGGGGTTTTGGTGTGGGTGCCCTTTCTATTTGCTAGTTTTCCTTCTAACTGTCAGGACCCTCAGCTGTAGGTCTGTTGAAATTTGCTTGAGGTCCACTCCAGACGCTGTTTGCCTGGGTATCAATAGCAGAGGCTACAGAAGATAGAATATTGCTGAACAGCGAGTGTTGCTGTGTGATTCTTGCTCTGGAAGCTTCATCTCAGGGGTGTACCCTACCATGTGAGGTGTGAGGTGTCGGTCTGCACCTATTGGAGATGTCTCCCAGTAAGGCTACTCAGGGTTCAGGGACCCACTTGAGCAGGTAGTCTGTGCATTCTCAGATCTCAACCTCTGTGCTGGGAGATCCACTGCTCTCTTCAAAGCTGTCAGACTGGGACATTTACCTCTGCCGAGGTTTCTGCTGCTTTTTATTTAGCTATGCCCTGTCCCCAGAGGTAGAGTCTACAGAAGTAGGCCTGCCTCCTTGAGCTGTGTTGGGCTCCACCCAATTCGAACTTCCTGGTGGCTTTGTTTACCTACTTAATCCTCAGCAATGGTGGGCACCCCTCCCCCAACCTTGCTGCTGCCTTGCAGTTAGATCTCAGACTGCTGTGCTAGCAATGAGGCAGGTTCCGTGGGCGTGGGCCCCTCCAGGCCAGGTGTGGGATATAATCTCCTGGTGTGCCGTTTGCTAAGACCCTTGGTAAAGCGCAGTACTAGGTTGGGAGTTAGCCAGTTTTCCAGGTGTTGTGTGTCTCAATTTCCTTTGGCTAGGGAAAGAAATTCCCTTCCCCCTTCTACTTCCCAGTTGAGGCAATGCCTCACCCTGCTTCAGCTCTACTGTCGGGCTGCACCCACGGACCAGCACCAAGTGTCTGACCTGCGCCCGTGAGATGAACGTGGTACCTCAGTTGAAAATGCAGAAATCACCCATCTTCTGTGTCACTCACACTGGGAGTTGGAGGCTGGAGCTGTTCCTATTTGCCCATCTTCAGTACGTCCCTCTCAATGGGTTTTCAAATGTCCCCTTTCAGATTCCACAAACAGAGGGTCTACATCTTGTCGAATCAAAAGAAACTTCTAACTCTGTGAGATGAATCCACACATCACCAAGCAGTTTCACAGATAGCTTCCTTCCAGTTTTTGTCTGGGGATATTTGGTTTTTCTTCTTAGGCCTCAATGGGGTCCAAAACGTTCCTTTCCAGATCCTTCAAAAAGAGTGTTGCCATTCTGCTGAGTCAAAATAGTGGTTTAACCCTGTGAGATGGATCCACACATCACAATGCAGTTTCACAGATAGCTTCCTCCTAATTTTTATCTTGGGGTGATCTTTTTTCTCCATAGGCCTCAATGGGTGCTCAAATGTCTCTTCACAGATTTTTCAAAAAGAGTGTTTCCAACTTGCTGAATGAAAAGAAAGGTTTAGCACTGTGAGATGAATCCACACATCAGCAAGCAGTTTCTGGCTTTAATCTGTAGTATTTGGATTTTTTCCACAGGCCTCAAAGGGCTCCCAAATGTCCCTTTGCAAGTTCTACAAAAAGAGTGTTTCCAACCTACTGAATCAAAAAAATGTTTTTTTTTTTTTTTTTTTTTTTTTGAGATGAAGTCTCGCTCTGTCACCCAGGCTGGAGTGCAGTGGCCGGATCTCAGCTCACTGCAAGCTCCGCCTCCCGGGTTCACGCCATTCTCCTGCCTCAGCCTCCCGAGTAGCTGGAACTACAGGCACCCGCTGCCACGCCCGGCTAAGTTTTTGTATTTTTAGTAGAGACGGGGTTTCACCGTGTTAGCCAGGATGGTCTCGATCTCCTGACCTCGTGATCCGCCCGTCTCGGCCTCCCAAAGTGCTGGGATTACAGGCTTGAGCCACCGCGCCCGGCCCAAAAAAATGTTTTAACTTTATGAGATAAATTCATACTTCACCAAGCAGTTTCACAGATAATTTCTGTCTAGATTTTATCTGGGGATGTTCGGTTTTTCCCCACAGACCTCAATGTGGTCCTGAACGTCCCTTCACAGATTCTACAAAAAGAGTGGTTTCAACCAGCTGAATCAATGAAAGGCTTAACTCTGTGAGATTAATCCACACATCACAAAGCAGATTAACACATAGCTTCTTTTTAGTTTTTGTCTTGGGATATTTGGATTTTCCCCATAATCCTCAATGGGCTCCAAGTGTCCCTTCCCACATTATGCAAAAATAGTGTTTCCAAAATGTTGAATAGTGTTTCCAAAATGCTGAATCACAATAAAGGCTTAACTATGTGACATGAATCCACAAAACACAATGCAATTTCACACAGGGCCCCAACATGTTGAATCAAAAGAAATGTTTAACTCTGTGAGATGAATCCACACATCACAAAGCAGTTTCACAGATGGCTTCTTTCTAGTTTTTTACTGGTGATATTCAGTTTTTCCCCATAGGCATATATGGGCTCCCAAGTGTCCCTTTTTAGATTCTAGAAAAAAAAAAAAAGTGTTACCAGATTGATGAATCAAAAGAAAGTTTTAACTCTTTTTTGTTAAATATGATAACATATTTAACATAAGATGAAAGACGAATCCAAAAAAAAAAAGCAGTTTCACAGGTAACTTATTTCCAGTTTTCATCTTGGGAAATTTTTTTTTCCCTTAGGACTCAATGTGCTCCCAAATGTCCCTTCGCAGATTCTTCCAAAAGAGCGTTTCCAACCTGCTGAATCAAAAGACAGGTTTAAATCTGTGAGATGAATCTACACATTACAAATCAGTTTCACAGATAGCTGCTTTCTAGGTTTTATCTGGGGATATTTCCTTTTTCCCCATTGGCCTCAATGGGCTCTGAAATGCCACTTTGCAGATTCCACAAAAGAGTGATTCCAACCCACTGAATGAAAAGAAATGTTTTACTCTGAATCCAAACGTCACAAAGAAGTTTCACAGATACATTCTTTCTATTTTTTATCTGAAGCTATTCGGTTTTTCCCCATAGACTAAAATGGGCTCCCGAATGTTTCTTTGCAAATTCTACAAAAAAAGAATGTACAACCTGCTGAATCAAAAAAATGTTTTACCTGTATGAGATGAATCCACACATCACCAAGTAGCTTCACAGACAGATACTTTTCAACTTTTTTTTTTTTTTTTTTTTTTTGAGACGGAGTCTCGCTCTGTTGCCCAGGCTGGAGTGCAGTGGCGTGATCTCAGCTCACTGCAAGCTCCACCTCCCGGGTTCACGCCATTCTCCCGCCTCAGCCTCCGAGTAGCTGGGACTACAGGCGCCCGCCACCACGCCCGGCTAGTTTTTTGTATTTTTAGTAGAGATGGGGTTTCACCATGTTAGCCAGGATGGTCTCGATCTCCTGACCTCGTGATCCACCCACCTCGGCCTCCCAAAGTGCTGGGATTACAGGCTTGAGCCACCACGCCCAGCCACTTTTCAACTTTTTATCTTGGGATATTTAGTTTTTATACATAGGCCTCAATGTGCTCCCAAATGTGCCTTCTCAGATTCTACAAATAGAGTGCTTTTAACCTGATGACTATAAGGTTTCACAGATAGCTTCTTTCTAGTTTTTATCTGGGAATATTCAGTTTTTCCCCATAGGCCACAATGGGCTTTCAAATGTTGCTTCACAGATTGTACAAAAAGAGTATTTCCAATGGGTTGAACCAAAAAAATGTATTACTTTATGAGATGAATCCACACATCACCCAGCAGTTTCACAGATAGCTTCTTTCTAGTTTTTGTCAAAGGATATTCTATTTTTTCACATAGATCTCAATGTGCTCCCAAATTTCTTTTCACAAATTCTACAAAAACAGTGTTTTTACCCTGCGGAATAAAAGAAAAGTTTAATTCTGGAGGTGAATCTATACATCACAAAGGAGTATCACAGGTAGCTTCTTTCTAGATTTTTACTTGGAATATTCCATTTTTCCTCCTAGGTCTCGGTGAGCTCCCAAGTGTGCCAATGCAGATTCCACAAAAAGAGTGTTTCCAACCAACTCAATCAATAGAAAGGCTTAACTCTGTGAGGTGAATCCACAGAACACAAAGCAGTTTCACAGATTAGGATCCCAAATGTTTCCTCACAGATTCTGAAAAAAAATTCACACATCACCAATTACTTTCACAGATAGCTTCTTTCTTGTTTTTCCGGGGAATATTTGCTTTTTCTGCACAGGACTAAAGGAACTCCCAAAAGTCCCTTTGCAGATTCTACAAAAAGAGTGTTTCCAAGCTGCTGAATCAAAAGAAAGGTTTAAGTCTTTGAGATAAATCCACATATCATTAAGTAGTTTCACAAATAGCCTCTTTTTAGTTTTTATCTGGGGATATTCATTTTTTCCCCATAGGCCTCAATGGGCTATGTAATATCCCTTTGCAGGTTCTAAAAAAAGAGTGTTTCCATACTGCTGAATCAAAAGAAACGTTTAACTCTGTGAGATGAATCCACACATCACAAAGCAGTTTAATGGATAACTTCTTTCTAGTTTTTATCAAAAGATATTTGTTTTATTTCATAGGCCTCAATGGGCTCCCAAACGTCCCCTCAAAGATTCTAAAAAAAGAGTTTTATGAACCTGCTGAATCAAAAAAAAAAAAAAAAAAAAAAAAAAAAAAAAAGATGTAACTCTGAGGTGAATCCACACATCACCAAGCAGTTTCACAGATAACTTCTTTCTGGTTTTTATCTAGGGATATTTGGTTTTTCCCTGTAGGCCTCAATGGGCTCCCAAATGTTCCTTCACAGATTCTGCAAAAAAAAAGTGCTTTCAACCTGCTGAAGCAAAAGAAATGTTTAACCTTGCGAGACAAATCCACACATCGCCAAGCATTTTCACAGATAGCTTTCTCCTAGTTTTTATCTTGGGATATTTGGTATTTTCCCCACAGGCCTCAATGGACTCCTAAATGTCTCTTTGCAGATTCTACAAAAGGGTGTTTCTAACCTACTGAATCAAAAGAAAGGTTTAACTCTGTGAGATAAACCCACACCAAATCAAAGAGTTTTACAGATAGCTTCTTTCTAGTTTATATCTTGAAATATTGTTTTTCCCATAGACCTCAATGGGCTCTCAAATGTCCCATTGCAGATTCTACATAAAGAACGTTTTCTACTTGCCAAATCAAAATAAAAGTTTACCTCTGTGAGATGAATTCACACAAAGTGAGGCAGTTTCACCGATAGCTTCTTTCTAGTATGTATCTGGTGGTTTTCATCTTTGTTCTTTAGGTGTCAATAGGCTCCCAAATGTCCCTTCACAGATCCTACAAAAAAAGTGTTTCAACATGCTGAATCAATAGAAAGGCTTTACTCTGTGAAAGTAATAGAGACAATACAAAGAAGTTTCACAGATAGCTTCTTTCTAGTTTTTATCTGGGGATATTCTGTTTTTCCCCATAGGCAACAATGGGCTCCAAAAATTCCCTTTGCAGATTCTACAAAAGGCTGTTTCCAACATGCTGAATTAAAAGAAAATTTACCTTTGTGAGATGAATCCACACATCACCAAGCAATTTCACAGATAGCTTCTTTTCCGTTTTAATCTGAGGATATTTTTTTTTCTTTTAGCCCTCAATGGTTCCTAAATGTCCCTTTGCAGATTCTACAAAAAGTGTGTTTCCAACTTGTAGAATCAAAAAAATGCTATGGGAGATGAGTCTGCACATCACTAAGCAGTTTCACATATTGCTTCTTTGTAGTTTTTATCTAAGGATATTCAGTTTCTTCCCATAGATGGAGATTCTACAAAAAGAGTGATTCCAAACTACAGAATCAAAAGATAGGTTAAACTCTATGAGAAGAATCCACTCATCACCAGGCATTTTAAAATACAGCTTCCTTCTAGCTTTCATCTGGGGATACTCTGTTCTTACCCATAAGTGTCAATAGGCTCCCAAATGTTTCTTCGCAGATTCTATAAAAAGTATGTTTCCAACATGGTGAATCACAAGAAAGTTTAACCCTGAGATGAATTCACATTTTAACAGGTAGCTTATTTCTAATTTTCATCTGTGAATATCTGTTTGTTTGGTTTTTTTCTGTTGGCCACAATGGGCTCCCAAATGTCCTTTCTCAGATTCTACAAAATGATTGTTTCCAAAGTGCAGAATCACGATAAAGCTTTAACTCTAGGAGATGAATCCAAACATCACCAAGCAGTTTCACAGATAGATTCTTTCCAGTTTTTATCTGGAGATTTTAAGTTTTTCCCCATAGGCCTCAATGGACTTTCAAATGTCCCTTCACAGATTCTACAAAAAGAGTGTTTCCAACCAGCTGAATCAGAAGAAAAGTTTTACTTTGTGAGATGAATCCACCCATCACCAAGCAGTTTCACAGATAGCTTCTTTTCAGTTTTTGTCTTTGGGTATTCATTTAATTCCCATAGGCCTCAATGGGCTCCCAAATATCCCTTCATATATTCTTCAAAAACAGTGTTTCCAACCTACTGAATCAAAAGAAAATTTTAACTCCATGAGATGGGTCCACACACCACCATGCAGTTTCACAGATAGCTTCTTTACAGTTTTAATCTAACCATATTTGGTTTTTCTCCATAGCCCTCAATAGGCTCCCAAAGGTCCCTTTGCACATTATACAAAAACAGTGTTTCCAACTTTCTGAATCAAGAGAAAGTTTTAACTTGGTGAGATGAATCCACAAATCACCAGGCAGTATCACAGTCACACTCTTTCTAGTTTTTATCTGGGGATATTCTCTTTTTCTTTGTAGGCCTCAATGGACTCTGAAATGTCCCTTTGCAGATTCTACAAAAAAAGTGTTTCCAACCTGATGAATCAAAATAAAAGTTTAATTCTGTGAGATGAATCACACATCAACAAGCAGTTTCACAGACAGCTTCTTTCTAGTATTAATCTGAAAATATTTGTTCTTTCCCAATAGGCCTCAATAGGCTTTCAAATGATTTTGTAGAATCTTTTGCAGATTCTACAAAAAGAATGTCTCCAACCTGCTGAATCAAAAGAATGATTTAACTCCGTAAGATGAATCCACACATCACCAAGCAGTTTCACAGATATATTTTTCTGCTGTTTTTTTTTCTATGGATGTTCAGTTTTTCCCCATAGGCCTCAATGGACTCCAAAAAGTCCCATCACAGATTCTACAAAAAGAGTGTTTCCAAACTGCTGAATCAAAAGAAAATTTTAACTCTGTGAGATGCCTCAACACATTACCAGTTTCACAGATAGCTCCTTTCTGGTTTTTAATCTTCAGATATATGGTTTGTCCCCATAGGCCTCAATGGGCCCCCAAATCTCTCCACACAAATTCTACAAAAAGAGTGTTTCTTGCTTTCTGTATCAGAAGAAAGTTTTAACTCTATGAGATGATTGCACACATCACCAAACAGTTTCATAGATAGCTTTTTTCTAGATTTTATCAGGGGATATTCGGTTTTTCCCCATAGTTCTCATTGGGCTCCCAAATGTTGCTGCACAGATTCAGCAAAAAGAGAGTTTCCAAAATGATGACTCAAAAGAAAATTTTAACTCTGTGAGATTACTTCACACATACAAAAGCAGTTTCTCAGATAGCTTATTTCTAGTTTTTATCTGGGCATACTCGGTAATTTTCCTTAGGCTTCAAAGGGTTCCCAAATATTTCTTCACAGATTCTACAAGAAAAGTGTTTCCAACCTGCTGAAACAAAAGTAAGGTTTAACTGTGATATGAATCTACATATCAATAAGCAGTTTCAGAGATAGCTTCTTTCTAGTTTTCATCTGGGGATATTCAGTTTTTCTCAATTGACCTCAATGGGCTCCCAAATGTTGCTTTGCAGAGTGTACAAAAAGAAGGTTTCCAACCTGCTGAATCAAAAGAAAGGTTTAACTCTGTGAGATGAATACACACATTCCAAAGCAGTTTCTCAGATAGCTTGTTTTTGTTTCTTGTCTGGGGATATGTGATTATTTCCGCTATACCTCAATGGGCTCCCAAATGTCCCTTTGAAGATACTACAAAACAGTGTGTTTCATTAAGAGCAGTTTCATTAAGAGCTTCTTTCTAGTATTTTTTTTGGAGGGGGAGTGGGGGAATATTTGTTTTTTTCTTGTAGACCTCAATGGGTTCCCAAATATCCCTTCAAGATTCCACAAAAGAGTGTTTCCAATCTGGTGAATCAAAAGAAACATGTAACTCCTTGAGATGAATCCACACATCACCAAGCAGTTTCACAGATAGCTTCTTTCTAGTTTTTATCTGGGGATATTGAGTTTTTCCTTGTAGGCCTCAATGGGTGCTCAAATGTCCCTTTACAAATTCTACAAAAAGAGCTAGTTCTTTATTAGTTATGGTAGGAAAAGTAAAGCAAATTTTTCATAATCTTGGTCAGTAAAAGAATGGTAAAAAAAGCAATCCTTTAGATCTATCATTATGAGAGGCCAGTATTTTGGAATCGTTGGTGAGGGCAGCCCTGTTTGTAACATGCCCATGGGTTGAATCACAACATTAACAGCCCTTAAATCTGTTAACATTCTCCATTTTCCTGATGTTTTTCTTAATGACAAATACAGGAGAATTACAAGGGGAGAAAGTAGGCTCTACATGTCTCTTTTGCAATTATTCCTGCACCAGTTCTTTTGAAGCCTCTGGTTTTTCCTGTTTCAGTGGCCACTGCTGCACCCAAACTGGTTTGGTAGCTAGCCAAACAAGAGGAATGTGAGCTGGAGGCTTAAAAATGGCTGCTCCTAAAAATGACACCCCAATCCTGTCTGATCTGTTTGTCCTTGTAATTCTAAAGTTTCTGATTGGCCATTTTTATCTTTTTCTAGTCCTTTTTCCAGGTGATATCCCATATTTCTCATCATTTGTCTACTTCTATTACTATATTGATCTGTAGGAATAGACATTTCAGCATCCCATTGTTGCAAAAGTCTCTACCCCATAAATTAGCAGGAATAGGTTAATGATAGGTTGGATTGTCCCTTCCTGGCCATCCTGCTCTTGACATGGTAAAATCAAAGAACTTCGAAATACTTCTGAGGCAGCTCCTACTCCAACAATACCAATGGATGCCTTTTGCTTAGGCCAGTGCTGGGGCCATTGATTTATAGCAATAATAAAGACATCAGCTCCACTGTCTACTAGTCCTTCAGAATCTTTTCCCTGAATAGTTACTGTGCAAATAGGTCTTTTGTCAGACACTTGATTAACCCAATACACAGCCTTTCCTGGTGGATTAGTATTACCAAAGCCTCCTGTTCTTTTCACCGTGCTGTTTCCTACTTTTATGTAAGGTAACAGCAACAACTGAGCAATTCTTTCTCCTGGGAAGGCAGACGACAGAGTTGAGGAACTAACAACTAATTCAATTTATCTGGTATAATCAGAGTTGATTATTTCATATGCACAGTGACACCTTTTAAATTTAGACTAGACCTTCCAAGTAATAGACTGACTGTTACTGAGTGTAAGGGTCCCCTAACTCCCGTGGGGACCTTCTTTGGTGGCTCCCCAGGAAGTAAGGAGAGGAAAATTGTGCTGCAGAGGTCTACAGCAGCACTGCCTGCTGAGGCGGGGGACAATTGTACATTTGTAAGGGCACTGGCTGTGCCAGGTATGCCTTGGTTTGTTGAGGGGCTCAAGGGGGGCCCCTCTTCCCATTTCCCAAAAGAGGTTGTCCATCTTTGCTAAATTTATAATGACACTGACTTGCCCCGTGATTGCCTTTCTTACACCAAGGACATATACCAGGACTTTCTGGTGATTGATGATAGTAGTTTTTGTCTTTTGATTTCCTTTTCTACATTCCTTTCTTGTGTGTACAAATTGCCCACAATTAAAGCAAGAGTCTGAGAAATGGGGTGTATTCTTTTCTACTCTTAATCCAGCCATAGCCTGGGCTAAAAGAGTAGTGTTATGTAAGTTACCTGCAATGCCATTGTAAGCCTTAATATGTTCAGCTAAATGAGCCTTCTCTCTCAGGGTCCAATAGCAGTCTGACATTCTGCATTAGCATTATCATATGCAAGAAGTTGTATTACAACATCCTGAGCTGTTTTATCAGTTACGGTTTTATACACAGCCTCTTGGAGCCAAACAATAAAATCAACATGCGCTTCTTTAGGTCCTTGTCAGACAGAAATGAAAGAAGGATATTTTTCTTCTGTAACATTTATCCTTTCCCATGCCCGTAAGCACACAGAGCACAACTGAACAATGGCAACATCCTCCATTACTGCTTGATTCTCTAATTAACCCCAATTAGGGCTGATTACCACTAGCTGTTCAAAGAAAACAGGCACAGGTGGCTGCACTTGTGTATTTTCCCTTGCCTGAGTTTGACCTTCATCAGCCTACCAGGTTTTAAACTGCATGTACTGCGATGGAGTGAGAACAGATTTTGTCAAAGTGTCCTAATCATATGGTATTAATCTATTATCAAGAGCCATATTTTTTTAATAAAGTTTGCATAAAAGTAGAGTTTGATCCATATTGACTAATGGCCTGCTTAAATTCCTTTAGTAACTTAAAAGGAAAAGCAGCCCAATTAGCTATATTCTGTCCTCCCTGCTGGATTATAGTAATGGGAAATTGCCATGCTTCAAGGTCTCCCTTAGTTCTAGCTTTTTGAATAGAATTTTGTATAGCACTACCAATTGCTCCAGGTTTTAATGTTGCAACTACAGGAGCAGTAAATTTTTCAGCTAATTTATTTTCTCCCCCATTAGGGGGAGAGAGAGGAGGTGGCCATTCACTTAATTCAGAAGGTGGAGCCAATGGTCTAGTAAAACATAGCTTTTTTAGTTTTCCTTTATTTCTTTAATCTCCTCCAGTCCCTCACACTCAGAATCTGAAGTTAGTTTTTTACACTCGTCCTCCTTTTCCTCATCTGAATCTGCCTCATCATCTGTGTGAAATGGCTCAAGAACTGCCTTTATTAGTGCCCACATTGACCAAATGGAAACTGGAATTTCTGCTTCCTCTTTATATATCTTTTTAAAATCTCTTCCAATTCTCACATTCATCCAACTCCATAGTTCCTCATTCAGGAAACCAAGGGTAAAACTGCTTTACTGTACTAAAGAGTGATAACAAATTCTGAGTACTAAATTTCACTCCCCCTTATTGTAATAAAAGTTTAAGGTACTTAAATAAGCAGAATGTCTGCTTTCACTTTGTCCCATTTTTATCCTGGGCCTTCCGAGTGCTCAGCTTTCCCACCGTGCTTCTTTTAGACATCCTCTGGTTTCCTTGGATGAGACGTCCTCTACTTTCCCATGCTCTAACATTCCTTCACCGGGGTCTTTGTCACCTCATGTTGTGCAGCCAGGAGTGTTGGCGTGATCAGACCCAACACCAGGTCGTGGGAGTGATGAAGTCCAGCAGAGTCAAAGGAATGAGAAAAAGACAGTTTGAGAGAGAAAGTGGGACCAGGGGGCCATCACAAATGTGGAAGCTGCGAAGGCTCAAAGCTCTGGGAGCCCACGCTATTTATTGGTGCTCAAACAAACAAACAAACAAACAGGTGGTGAGGATGTGGGGGTTAAAAGGAAACAGTGCATCAAGTGAATGAGAAACATATGGCTGCTTGAGATGATGGGAGTGCTAGAAACAAGGAGCCAGCAAGTCTAGCAGACATGCAAGCCCTGCTGCAGCTTCTCTCCCAACACTCAGCTTTTCCCCCAACATAGGCCTCAATTGGCTCCGTGTCTCTTCACAGATTGTACAAAAAGAGTGTTTACAACTGACTGAATAAAAATAAAGGTTTAAAAATATGTGATGAATCCACACATCACAAAGAAGGTTCACAGATAACTTCTTTCTAGTTTTTATCTGGAGATATTCTGTTTTTGCTTATAAGCCTCAGCGGGCTCTCAAATGTCCCTTCACAGTACTACACAAAGAGTTCTTCCAACATGGTGAATCACAGAGAGGTTTAACTCTGCGAGATGAATCCACATATCACAAAGCAGTTTCATAGATAGCTTCTTTCTGCTTTTTATGTGGGGATATTCGTTTTTTTTTCCATAGGCCCAATGGGCTCCCAAAGGTCTCTTTGCAGATTCTTAAAAAAAAAAAAAAAAAGTGTTTCCAATGAGCTGAATCAAATGAAACATTTAATTCTGTGAGATGAATCCACACATCAAAAAGCAGTTTCACAGATAGACTCTTTCTTATTTTTACCTGGGGATATTCGGTTTTTTCATATAGACATCAATGTACTCCCAAATGTGCCTTCGCAGATTCCACAAAAAGAGTGTTTTTAACCAGCTGAATCACAAGAAAGGTTTTACTCTGTGAGATGAATCCACACATCACAAAACGGTTTCAAAGATAGCTTCTTTCTAGTTTTTATGTGGGGATATTCTGTTTTTCTCCATAGGCCACAAAAGGGCTCCCAAATGTCCCTTCACAGAGTTTGACAAAGAGTGTTTCTAACCTGAAAAATGAAAAGAAAGTTATAACTCTGTGCAATGAATTCACACATGATAAAGTACTTTCACAGATAGCTTCTTTTTAGTTTTTATCCAGGGATATTTTGTTGTTCCCCATAGGCCTCAATGGGCTCCAAAATATTCCTTTGCCAATTCTACAAAACGAGTGTTTCGTCTGCTGAATCCAAAGAAAGATTTATTCCTGTGAGATGAATCCACACATCACAAATCAGTTTCACAGATAGCTTCTTTCTAGCTTTCATGTGGGGATATTCGATTTTTACACATAGACCTCAATTAATACCCAAGTATTCCTTCACAGGTTCTACAAAAAGAGTGTTTCCAATATGATGAATCAGTAGAAAAATTTAACCCTGTGAGAAGAATCCACACATCAAAAAGCAGATTCATAGATAGCTTCTTTCTACTTTTCATCTGGAGATATTCGGTTTTTCTCCAAAGGCTCAATGGCCTCCCAATGGTCTTTTGGCAGATTCTACAAAAAGAGCGTTTCCCACCTGCTGAATCAAAAGAAAGGTTTAACTCTGTGAGTTGAATCTGCATATCACAAAGAATTTTCACAGATAACTTCTTTCTAATTTTTATCTGGGGATATTCAGTTTTTCCTTATAAACACTGATGGGCTCTGAAATGTCCCTTCACACTTGTGTGAAAACAGTGTTTCCAACCTGGTGAATCAAAAGAAAGGTTTAACTTTGTGAGATGAATCCACACATATCTGTGTTACAGATAGCTTCTTTGTAGTTTTTATCTGGAGATATTCAGTTTTTACCCATAGACCTCACTGGGTTCCCAGTGTTCTTTTGCAGATTCTACAAAGAGTGTTTACAATCTGATGAATCAAAAGAAGGTTGTCAATCTGTGAGGTAAATCCACACATCACAAAGCAGATTCAGAGAAAGCTTCTTTCTAGTTTTTATCTGGGAATATTCAGCTTTTCTCCAGAGGCCTTAATATTTTCTCAAATATCCTTCACAGGTTCTACAAAAAAGGTGTTTCCACCCTCCTGAATGAAACGAATTGCTTAACTCTGTTAGATAAATCCATACATCCCCAAGCAGTTTCAATGATAGCTTCTTTCTAGTTTTTATCTGGAGATATTTGGTTTTTCCCATAGTACCAAATGGCCTACGAATGTCTGCTCGCAGATTCTACAAAAAAAGTATTTGCAAACTGCTGTTTCAAAAGAAAGGTTTAACTCTGTGAGATGAATCCACATATCATAAAGCAGTTTCACAAATAGCTTCTTTCTAGTTTTTATCTGGGGATATTTGATTTTTCCATATATACCTCAATGTTCTCCCAAATGTCTCTTTGCAGATACTACAAAAAGAGTGTTTCCAACCTGATAAATCAAAAGAAGGTTAAACCCTGTGAGATGAATCCACACATCACAAACTAGTTTCAAATATAGCTTCTTTCTAGTTTTTATACGGGGATTTTCATTTTTTCCCCATA
This sequence comes from Theropithecus gelada, assembly GCF_003255815.1. NCBI lineage: Eukaryota > Metazoa > Chordata > Mammalia > Primates > Cercopithecidae > Theropithecus > Theropithecus gelada. The sequence goes on from NC_037689.1 coordinate 875,516, forward strand.
CTTCAAAGGGTTCCAAATTGTCCTTTTGCTGATTATACAAAAACTATGTTTTTCACCTGCTGTATCAAAACAAAAGTGTTACTCCTTGAGATGAATCCACACAGCACAAAGCAATTTCACAGATAGCTTCTTTCTAGTTTTTATCTGGGTATATTTTGTTGCTCCCCATAGGCTTCAATGGGCTCCAAAATGTCTCTTCGCACATTCCACAAAAAGAGTGTTTCCAACCTGCTGAAGCAAAAGAAAAATTGAACTCTGTTAGTTGATTTCACCCATTAAAAGATAGTTTCACAGATGGCATCTTTCTACTTTTTATCTGGGGATATTTGATTTTCCCTATTGGCCACAATAGACTCCCTAATATGCCTCCACAGATTCTACAAAAAGAGTGTTTTACACCTGCTGAATCAAAAGAAAACTTCATCTCTGTGAGATGAATCCACATATTGCAAACCGATTTCACAGATAGGTTCTTTCTAGTTTTTATCTGGAGCTCTTCAGATTTTCCCCATAGACCACAATGGGCTCCTGAGTGTCCCTTCACAGATTCTACAAAAATAGTAATTCTGACCTGCTGTATCAAAAAAATAGTTTAACTCTATGAAATAAATCCACACATTACCAAGCATTTTCACAGGTAGCTTCTTTCTAGTTTTTATGTGGGGATATTCAGTTTTTCCCCTAGGACTCAATGTGCTCCCAAGTGTCCCTTCACAGATTCTGCAAAAAGACTGTTTCCAAAAATGCTGAATCAAAAGAAATCTTTAAGTCTGTGAGATGTATTCACACACCAAAAAGCAGTTTCACAAATAGCCTCTTTCTAGTTTTTATCCTGGGATATTCTGTTTTTCTTCAAATACCTCAATGGGCTCTCAATTGTCTATTCATGGTTTCTACAAAAACAATGTTTCCAGCCTGTTGAACCAAAAGGAAGGTTTAACTCTGTGAGATAAACCCACACATCACAAAGCAGTTTCACAGATAGTTTCATTCTAGTTTTTATGTGGAAATAATTGTTTTTTCCCCATAGACCTCAATGGGCTCCCAAATGTCTTTTGCATATTGTACAAAAAGAGTTTCCAACTGGCTGAATCAAAAGAAAGGTCTAACTCTGTGATGAATTCACACATCACAAAGCAGTTTCACAGATATCTTCTTTCTATTTTTTAATCTGGGGATATTCGTTTTTTTGTTTTTTTGTTTTTCCATATGCCCCAATGGGCTCCAAAATGTCCTTTCCCAATTCTATCACAAGAGTGTTTCCAATCTGGAAAATCAGAAGAGAGGTTTAACTCTGTGTGATGAATTCACACATTACAAAGCAGTTTCACAGATAGCTTCTTTATTGTTTCTATGTGGGGATATTTTGTTTTTCCTTATAAGCCGCAATGGGGTATAAAATGTCCCTTCACAGTTCTATGAAAAGTGTGCTTCCAGCCTGCTGAATGAAAAGAAAAGTTTAGCTCTGTGAGATGAATCCACACCTTACAAAGAAGTTTCACAGACAGCTTCTTTCTAGTTTTTATCTAGAGCTATTCGGATGTTTCCCATAGGCCAAAATAGGCTCCCAAATGTTCCTTCACAGATTGCACAAAAAGAATGCTTTCCACATGCTGTATCAAAAAAAAAAAGTTTTAACTGCATGAGACGAATCCACACATCAACAAGTGGTTTGACTGAAAGGTTCTTTATAGTTTTTGTGTGGGGACATTCAGTTTTTCCTGGTAGCCCTCAATGGGCTCCCAAGTATCCCTTTGAAGATTCTACAAAAAGAGTGTTTCCAAACTGCTGCATCAAAAGAAATTTTTAACTCTGTGACATGAATTCACATGTCAAAGCGGTTTCACAAATAGCCTCTTTCTAGTTTTTATCCTGGGATATTCAGTTTTTCTCCAAAGACCTCAATGGGCTCCCAGTTGTCCTTTCACAAATTCTATAAAAGAATGTTTCCAACCTGCTGAATCAAAAGAAGGATTTAATTCTGAGAGATGAATCCACGCATCCTGAAGCATTTTCACAGATAGCTTCTTTCTAATTCTTATCTTGAAATATTTGTTTTTTCCCCATACACCTCAATGTGATCCCAAATGTAACTTCGTAGATTTCAGGAAAAGAATGTTTCCAACCTGTTGCATCAAAAGCAAGGTTTAACTATCTGAGATGAATTTACACATCACCAAGCAGTTTCACAGATAGCTTATCTCTAGTTTTTATCTTGGGATTTTCGGTTTTTACCCATCGGCCTCAATGTGCTCCCAAATATTTTTTCGTAGATTCACAAAAATGATGTTACCAATCTGTTGAATCACAAGAAAGGTTTAACTCTGTGAGATGAATCCACACATCACAAAGCAGTTTCACAGATGGCTTCTTTCTAGTTTTTATGTGGGGATATTTGGTTTTTCCCCATAGGCCAAAAAAGGTTCCCAAATGTCCCTTCGCAGATGCTACAAAAACAGTGTTTCCAACCTGAAAAATCAAAAGAAAGGTTTAACTCCATTGGATGAATCCACACATGAAAAATCAGTGTCATGGGTAGCTTCTTTCTAGTTTTCCTCTGGGGATATTCCATTTTTCCCATCCTCATCAATGGGCTCCCAAATGTCTCTATGCTGATTCTACAAAAAGAGTGTTTTCAACCTGCTTATCAAAAGAAAGGTTTAACTCTGTGAGATTAATACACACATCACAAAGCAGTTTCACAGATAGCTTCTTTCTAGTTTTTATCTGGTGATATTGCATTTTTGTTCATATGCTTCAATGCAATCCCAAAAGTCCCTTTGAAGATTCTACCAAAAGCGTGTTTCCAACTTGCTGAATCAAAAGAAAGGTTTAAGTCTCTGAAATGAATTTACACAACACCAAGCAGTTTCACAGAATAGCTTCTTTCTAGTTTTCTTCTGGGGATATTTGATTTTCACCCATAGATCTCACTGGGTTCCCAAGTGTTCCTTCACAGATTCTACAAAAAGAGTGTTTCCCATCTGTTGAATCAAAAGAAAGATTTAACCCAGTGACATGAATCCACACATCAAAAAACAGATTCACAAATTGCTTCTTTCTAATTTTTATGTGGGAATATTCAGTTTTTCGCCATAGGCTTCAACAGGCTCCCAAATGTCTCTTCACAGATTCTACAAAAAGTGTGATTCCAAACTGCCAAACCAAAAGAAAGGTTTAACTCTGTCTGATTGACCCACACATCACAAAGTAGTTTCATAGATAGCTTCTCTCTAGTTTTTATCTGGGGATATTCAGTTATTCCTTGTAAACTTCACTGGGCTCTCAAATGTCCCTTCACACTTTTATGAAAACAGTGTTTCCAACCTGTTGAATCAAAAGAAAGGTTTAACTTTGTGAGAGAATCCACATATCACAAAGGTGTGCCACAGTTAACTTCTTTGTAGTTTTTATCTGATGATATTCTGTTTTCCTCCATAGGTCTCACTGGGCTCCCAAGTGTCCCTTCACAAATTATACAGCAAGAGTGCTTTCAACATGGTGAATCAAAAGAAACTTTAACTCTCTGAGATGAATTCACACAACACAAAACAGTTTCACAGAGAGTTTCTTTCTAGTTTTATCTGGGGATATTCTGTTTTTCCCAATAGGACTCAATGAGATCCCAAATGTCTCTTCATAGATTCTATGAAAAGAGTGTTTACAACCTCCTGAAACAAAATGGAGGTTCAAATCTGTGCAATGAATCCACACATCACAAACAAGATTCACAGATAGACTCTTTCTAGTTTTTATCTGGGGATACTCATTTTTTTCCCACATGACCTTACAGGCTCCCAAATATCTCTTTGTGGATTCTACAGACAGTGTTTCTGATCAGTTGAATCAAATGATAGGTTTAAGTCTTCTAGATGAATCCACACAACACAAAGAGGTTTCACAGATACATTATTTAACTTTTTCATCTTTGGATATTGGGTTTCTCTTCAGAGGCCTCAATTGGATTTCCAATGTCCCTTCACAGATTCTACAAGGAGATAATCTCCAACTTGTTGAATGAAAAGAAACTTAAACTCTGTGAGATGAATTCACACATCACCAAGCAGTTTCACAGATAGTTTCATTCTAGTTTTTATCTGGGGTGCTCAGATTTTCCCCACAGGCCTCAATGGGCTCCCAAACATGTCTTTGCAGATTCTACAAAAAGACTGTTTCTATCCTGCTGAATTAAAAGAAAGGTTTACCTCTGTGCGATGAATTCGCACACCACAAAGCAGTTTCACAGATAGCTTCTTTCTAGTTTTTATCTAGGGATTCTTTTTTTCTCCTTATAATCCTCAATGGGCTCTTAAATGTGCCTTTGCAGTTTTATGAAAACGGTGTTTTCAACCTGCCAATTCAAAAGAAAAGTGTAACTCTCTGAGATGAATTCACACCACACAATGGAGTTTCACAGACAGCTTCTTTCTAATTTCTAGTTTTTATCTGGGGATATTTGGTTTTTCCCCAGAGGACTCAACAGGATCCCAAATGTCCCTTTGCAGACGTACAAAAAGAGTGTATCCAACCTGCTGAATCAAAATCTACATGTAACTCTGTGCAACGAATCCACCCATCACAAAGCAGTTTCAGAGATAGATTCTTTCTGGTTTTTATCTTTGTATATTCCCTTTTGTCCCATAAGCCCCAATGGGCTTCTAAATGTCCCTTCACAGATTCTGCAAAAAGTGCATCTGACCAGCTGAATCAAATGATAGATCTATCGCTCTTAAATGAGTCCACACCTCACAAAGAAGTTTAACAGATACCTTCTTTAAAATTTTCATATTTAGATATTGGATTTCTCTTTGCAGGCCTCAATGGGATTTCAAATGTCCATTCGTAGATTCTATGAGTGGATGGTCTCCAAATTGTTGAAACAAAAGAAAGTTTTAATTCTGTGCGATGAACTCACACTTCATCAAGCAGTTTCACAGACAGCTTCTATCTATTTATTATCTGGGGATGTTTGGTTTTTCCCTTTAGGCCTCAATGAGCTCCCAAATGTCCCTTTCCAATTTCTCCAAATACAGTGTTTCTCTCCTACTGAATCAAAAGAGCAGTTTAACCCTGGGAGATGAATCCACATATCACAAAGCAAGTGCACTGGTAGATTCCTTTTTTTTTTTTTTGTCTACAGATATGTAAAACCACATATCTGTATAAGCCTCAATGGGCTCTGGAATGTCCCTTCACATATTCTACACAAAATGTGTTTCCATCCAGTTGAATCAAAACAAAGTTTTAACTGTGAGAACAATCCACACATCACACAGCAGTTTGATAGGTAACTTCTTTCCAGTTTTTATCTGGAGATATTTGGTTTTTCCCCATAAGCATCATTAGTCTCCAAAATGTCCCTGTGCAGATTCTACCAAAAAAAAGTGTTTGCACCCTGCTGAATCAAATGAAAAATTTTTCTTGGTGAGATGAAACCACACATCACAAAGCAGGTTCAGAGACAGTCTCCTTCTAGTTTTTATCTGAAGATATTCTGTTTTACCCCATAGGACTCAAAGATCTCCCAAATGTCACTTTGCCGTTTCTACAAAGAGTGTTTCCAACCTGATGAATAAAAAAAAATAGTTTTAACTCTGTGAGGTAAATCCACATATCACTAAGCAGGTTCAGGGAAAGATTCTTTCTAGTTTTTATCTGGCGATATTTCATTCTTCCCCTTAGGCCTCAATGTGCTCCCAAATGTCTTTGGACAGATTCTACAAAAAAGAGTGTTTCCATCCTGCTGAATCAAAAGAAAGGTTTAATTCTGTGAGGTGAAACCACACATCACAAAGCAGATTCACAGATAACTTCTTTCTAGTTTTTATTTAGAGATATTCAGTTTTTCAACATAGTGCCAAATGGGCTCCCAAATGTCCCTTTGTAGATTCTACAAAAAAAGCATTTCCAACATGATGATTCAAAAAAAGGGTAAACCCCGTGAGATAAATCCACAGACCACAAACCAGTTTCAAAGATAGCCTCTTTCTAGTTTTTATATGGGGATATTCAGTTTTTACCCATAAACCTCAATGGGTTCCAAAATGTCCATTTGTAGATTGTTCAAAAAGAGTGTTTTAAACCTGCTGAGTCAAAATAAAGTTTCAACTCTGTGAGATGAATCCACACATCAAAGAGCAGTTTCACAGATAGCTTCTTTGTAGTGTTTATGTGGGGATATTCAGCTTTTCCCTGGAGGTTGCAATCAGCTCCCAATGTCTCTTCATGGATTCTACAAAAAGAGGAATCACAAACTCCTGAATCAAAAGAAAGTTTTAACTCTGTGAGATGAATTTACAGAACACAAAGCAGTTTCACAGGCAGTTTCATTCTAGTTGTTATCTGGGGATATTCTTTTTATCCCCATAGGTCACAATGCGCCCAAAATGTCTCTTTGCACGTTCTATAAACAGAGTGTTTCCAACCTGCTGAATGAAAACAAAGGTTTACTTCTGTAGAACGAATTCAAACATTACAAAGCAGCTTCACAGGTAGCTGCTTTCTAGCTTTCATCTGGGGATATTCGGTTTTTCCCCATAGGCCTCAATGGGCTCTAAAATGTCCCTTCACAGGCTCTACAAAAGAGTGTTTCCAACTTGCTGAATCCAAAGAAGGGTTTAACTCTGTAAGATGAATCCACACATCACCAACCAGTTTCACAGACAGCTTCTTTCTAGTTTGTATCTGGGGATTTTCGGATTTTAGGCCTCAGTGGATTACATAATGTTTCTCACAGATTCTAGACAAAGAGTGCTTCCAACGTGCTGAATCAAAAAAAAAAAGTTTAATTCTGTTAGATTAATCCACATGTCACCAAGCGATTTCACAGATTGCTTCTTCCTAGTTTGCATCTGGGGATATCCAGTTTTTTCCCCTATGCCTCAATGGACTCTGAAAAGTCCCATGACAGATTCTACAAGAAAAGTGTTTCCAAACTGCTGAATCAAGAGAATGGTTTAACCTTGTGAGATGAATCCACACATCACAGAGTAATTTTACAGATTGTTTCTTTATAGTTTTGAATCTTGAGATGTTCAGTTTTTCCCCATAGGCTGCAATGGGCTCTCAAATGTCCATTTGCAGATTCTACAGAAAGAGTTTTTCCAACCTGCTGAATCAAAAGAAAGTTTAACTGTGTGAGATGAATCCACACATCTACAAGCAGTTTCACAGATAACTTCTTTCTAGTTTTCATCAGGGAATATCCCTTTTTTCCCCTTGTTGGCCACAATGGGCTCCCAAATGTCCCTTCACAGATTCTACAATCAGAGTGTTTCCAACCTGCTGAATCAAAAGAAAGGTTTAAATCTGTGAGATGAATTCAAACACCAAGCAGTTTCAAAAACAGCTTCTTTCCAGTTTTTACCTGGGAATATTTGGTTTTAACCATAGACCTCAATGGACTTTCAAATGTCCCTTCACAGATTATGCAAGAAAAAAGTGTTTTTAACCTGCTGAATCTAAAGAAAGGTTTAATGTTCTGAGATGAATCCACACATCACCAAGCAGTTTTACAGAGAGTCTCTTTTTTAGTTTTTATCTATGGATATTCATTTAATCCCCTAGGCCTCAATGGGCTCCCAAATATCCCTTTGCATATTATTCAAAAAAAGTGTTTCCAACCTGCTGAATCAAAAGAAAGGTGTGACTCTGTAAGAAGAATCCACACATCACCATGCAGTTTCACAGATAGCTTCTTTTCAGTTTTTATTTGGGAATATTTGGTTTCTTCCCCATAGGCCTCAATGGACACCAAAATGTCCCTTCGCAGATTCTACAAACAGAATGTTTCCAACCTGCTGAGTTGAATGAAAATTTTAACTCTGTGAGATGAATCCATACATCACCAGGCAGTTTCACAGATAGCTTCTTTCTGGTTTTTAATCTGGAAGAAAAATATTTCCAACCTGCTGAATCAAAAGAAAGGTTAACTTTGTGAGCTGAATCTACAAATGACAAAGCAGTTTCACAGAAAGATTCTTTCTAGTTTTTAACGGGGGATATTCTGTTTTTCCACAGAGGCCTCAGTGGGCTCTTCAGTACCCTTTTGTAGATTCTACAAAAAGAGTTTTCAACCTGACTAATAAAGTAAGGTTTAAGTCTGTCTGATGAATCCAAACATCACAAAGCAGTTTCAGAGGTAGGTTCTGTTTAGTTTTCATCTGTGGATATTTTGGGTTTCCCCAAAGGCCTCAATGGGCTACCAAATGTTCCTTCACAGATTCTACCAAAAGAGTGTTTCCAACCTGCTGAATCAAAAGAAACGTTTAACTCTGAGAGCTGAATCCACACATCACAAAGCAGTTTTACACATAGCTTCTTTCTAGTTTTTATCTGAAGATATTCGGTTTTTCCTCATAGGCCTCAATCGGCTCCCAAATGTCTCTTTGCAGATTCTGAAAAAACAGTGTTTCCAATCTGCTGAATAAAAGAAAGGTTTAACTCTGTGAGATGAATGCACACATCACAAAGCAGTATCAAGAAAGTTTCTTTCCAGTTTTTAATTGGGTGTCTTCAATTTTTCCCCATAGGCATCAATGGGCTATGAAAACTCCCACCACAGATTCTACAAAAAAAAAAAAAAGAGTTTCCAACCTGCTGAATCAAAAGAAAGGTTTTACTCTGTGAGGTGAATCAACACATCACAAAGCAGTTTTGTTGACACCATATTTCTAGTTTTTATCTGAGGATATTTAGTTTATCCTTATTTGCCTCTGTGGACTCCCAAGTGTACCTTCACAGACTCTTCAAAAACAGTGCTTCCAACCTGCTGAATCAAAGGAAAGGTTTGTCTCTGTGAGATGAAGTGACACATCACCAAGCAGTTTCACAGATAGTTTCTTTTCTCTTAGGCCTCAATGGGCATCCAAATGTCCCTTCGCAGTTTCTACAAAAATATTGTTTCCAACTTGCTGAATCCAAAGATATGTTTAATTCTGTGAGAGGAATCCACACACCACCAAGTAGTTTTACAGATAGCAGCTTCTTTCTAGTTTTTATCTGGGGATATTCAGTTATTCCCCTATGCCACAATGGACTCCAAATATTCCTTTGGCAGATTCCTCAAAGAGTGTTCCTAACCTGCTCTATCAAGAAAAGTTTTAACTCTGTGAGATGAATCCACACATCACAAAGCATTTTCACAGATAGCTTTCCCTAGTTTTTATCTTGGGATATTCATTTTTTCCCCATAGGCCACAATTAAATCCCAAATGTCCCTTCACAACTTTTACTATAAGAGTGTTTCCAACTTACTGAATCATAAGAAAGTTTTAACTCTGTGAGAAGAATTCATACATCACAAACCAGTTTCACAGATAGTTTCCTTTAAATTTTTATCAGAGGATATTCTGTTTTTCAACGTAGGCCTCAATGGGCTCCCAAATGTCCCTTCTGAGATTCTACAAAAAAGAATTTTTCCAACCTCTTGCGTCAAAAGAAAGTTTTAACTCTGTGACATGTATCCATAACAAAGCAGTTTCCCAGATAACTTCTTTTTAGTTTTTATCTGGGGTTATTCGATTTTTCTTTATATGCCTAATGGACTGCCCTTCAGAGATTCCACAAAAAAAAGTGTTTCCAAGCTGCTTAATCAAATGAAAGTTTTGCCTCTGTGAGATGAATCCATACATCAAAAGGACGTTCAAGGATTGCCTATTATTAGTTTTTATCTGGAAATATTCGGTTTTTAACCTTAGGCTCCAGTGGGATCCCAAATATCCCTTTGCAGATCCTACAGAAGGAGCATTTCCAAGCTGCTCAATAAAAAGAGCGGTTTTACTCCGTGAGATGAATCTACACATGACAAAGTAGTTTCACAGATAGCTTCCTTCTACTTTTTTTCTGGGTATATTCCGTTTTTTCCTATAGTCCTTAATGGGCTCCCAAATGTTCCTTCGCAAATTCTACAAAAGGAGTGCTTCCAACCTGCTGAATCAAAAGAAAGGTTTAACTCTTTGAGATGAATCCACACATCACAAAACTGTTTCACAGATAGCTTCTTTCTAGTTTTTATCTAGGGATATTCTGTTTTTTTTTCCCATAGGCTTCAATGTGCACCAAAATGTCTTTTCACACATTCTGAAAAAGGGTGTTTCCAGTATGCTGAATCAAAGCAAAGTTTTAACTCTGTGAAATGAATCCACAATCAGAAAGAAGTTCACAAGTGGCTTCTTTCTAGTGTTTATTGAGGAATATTCGGTTTTTCTGAATAGGCCACAATATGCTCCCATATGTCTATTTGCAGATACTTCAAAAAGAGTGTTTCCAAACAGTTGAATCAAAAGAAATGATTAACTTTGTACAATTAATCTAGACATCACAAAGTAGATTCACAGATAGCTTCTTTCTAGTTTTTATCTGGAAATATTCACTTTTTCTCCAAAACCCACAGTGGGTTCCCAAATGTCTTCTCACCGATTCTGCAAAAATAGTTTTTCCAGTTTGACTATCAAAAAAAAAAAATTAACTTTGTGAGCTGAATCCACACATCACAAAGTAGTTTCAGGGATAGCTTCTTTCTAGTTTTTATCTAGGGTTTTTTTTTTTTTTCCTGTAGACCACAATGGGCTCTCAAATGTCTCATCCAGATTCTACGAAAAAAAAAAAAAAAGTGTTTTCAACCTGCTGAATCAAAAGAAAGGTTTAACTTTGTGAACTGAATCTACACAACATAAACCAATGTCACAGATAGCTTCTTTGTAGTCTATATCTGGGGATATTTGGTTTTCCCCTAGGCCCCAATGGGCTCCCAAATGTCAATTCATGGATTCCACAAAAAGAGTGTTTCCAACCTGCTGAATCAAAAAAAGGTTAACTCTGTGAGGTGAATCCACAAGTCACAGGGAAGTTTCACACACAGTTTCCTTCTAGTTTTTATCTGGGGGTGTTCAGTTTTTCCAAATAGGCACTAATGGGTCCTAAATGACCCTTCACTGATTCTAAAAAAACAGTGTTTCCAATCTGGGGAATCAAAAGAAAGGTTTGACTCTGTGAGATGAATCCACACATCACCAAGCAGTTTCACAGATAGGTTCTTCCTAGTTTTTATCTGTGGATATACAATTTTTCCTAATAGGCCTCAATGGGCTCCCAAAGATCCCTTCACTGATTCTAAAAAAGCAGTGTCGGGGAATCAAAAGAAAGGTTTGACTCTGTGAAATGAATCCACACATCAGCAAGCAGTTTCACAGAGAGCTTCATTTTAGTGTGTATCTGGGGATTTTCGTTTTTTTCCTTTAGGCCTCAATAAACTCTCAAATGGCCCATCACAGATTATACAAAAACAGTGTTTCCAAACTGCTGAATTAAAAGAAACATTTACCTCTATGGATGAATACACAGATCACCAGACAGTTTCAGAGATAGCTTCTTCCTAGTTTTCATCTGGTGATATTATTTTTCCAATAAGCCTCAATGGGCTCACAAATGCCCCTTCGCAGATTCTACAAAAAGAGTTTTTCAATCTACCGAATCAAGAGTAACTTTTAGCACTGTGAGATGAATCCACTCCTCATGAAGCAGTTTCAAAGACAGCCTGTTTCCAGTTTTTATCCGGGCATATTCTGTTTTACCTTATAAGCCTCAATGGACTATCAAATATCCCTTCACAGTTCTATGAAAAGAGTGTTTCCTACCCAGTGAATCAAAAGAGAGGTTTATTTCTGTGATGTGAATCCACACATCAAAAAACAGTTTTACAGATCACTTCACTCTAGTTTTTATCTGGGATAAAATGTTTTTTCCAATATACCTGAAAGTCCTCCCAAATGTCCCTTCACAGATTCTACAAAAGGAGTGATTCTAACCTGTTAAATCAAAATGAAGGTTAACTCTGTGAGATGAATGCCCATATCACCAAACAGTTTCAGAGATGGCTTCTCTCTAGTTTTTATCTGGAAATATTCTGTTATATCCCATAGGTCACAATGGGCTCCCAAATGTCCCTTCAGAGATTCTACAAAAAGTGTGTTTCCAACCTGCAGAATCAAAAGATAGTTTTAACTCTGTGAGATGAATCCACACATCACAAAGCAGTTTCACAGATAGCTTCTTTCTAGTTTTTATCTGTGGATATTCTGTTTTCCCAATAGGCCTCAATGGGCTCCCAAATGTCCCTTCACAGATTCTACTAAAACAGTGTTTCCAACATGCTGAATCAAAAGAAACTTTTAACTTTGTGAGATAAATCCACAGATCACAATGTAGTTTGACAGCATTTTTCTAGTTTTTATCTGGGGATATATGATTTTTCATCATAGGCCATAATGGGCTCCCAAATGTCTTTTCACAGATTCTACAAAAAGAATGCTTCCAACCTGCTGAATCCAAAGAAAGGTTTAACTCTGTGAGATGAATTCACATACCTCAAAGCAGTTTCACAGGTAGATTCTTTCTAGTCTTTGTCTAGTGATACGCAGTTTTTCCCCATATGCATTAATGGACTCCTAAATGACCCTTCACAGATTCTACAAAAAAAAGTACTTCCAACCTGCTGAATCAAAAGAAAGGTTTCTCTGTGACATGAATCCAAACATCACCAAGCAGTTTAACAGATAGCTTCTTTTTAGCTTTTATCTGAGGATATCTGCTTTTTCCACTAGGCCTCAGTGGGCTCCCAAATGTCTCCTCACAGATTCGATAGAAAGAGTGTTTGTAACCTGCTGAATCAAAATAAACATTTACATTTATTAAATGAATCCACACATTAGCAGGCAGTTTCACAGATAGCTTCTCTCTAGTTTTTACCTGGGGATATTCACTTTTTCCCCATAGGCTTCAAAGGGCTCTCAAATGTCCCTTTGCAGACTCTACAAAAAGAGTTTTTTCAACCTGCTGAATCAAAATAAAGTTTTTACTCTGTGAGATGAATCCACACATCTCCAGGCATTTTTACAGATAGCTTCTTTCTAGCTTTCATCTTGGTGTATTTGGTTTATTCACGTAGGCCTTGATGGGCTCCAAAATGTTTCTTCACAGATTCTGCAAAGTGAATGTTTCCAACTGATGTATCAAAAAATGCTTAAACTCTATGAGATGAATCCACACATCAACAAGAAGTTACACTAATAGCTTCTTTCAAGTTTTTAACTGGGGATATTCGGTTTTTCCCATATAGGCCTCAAAGGGCTTTGAAAAGACCATTCACAGATTCCACAAAAAGAGTGTTTACAACATGGTAAATTAAAATAATCTTTTAACTCTATGAGCTCAATCCACACATCATCAGACAGTTTCACACATAGCTTCTTTCCAGTTTTTATCTGGGCATATTCACTTTTTCCCCATAGGCCTCAATGGTTTCCCAAACGTCCCATCACAGATTCTACAAAAAGAGTGTTTCCAACCTGCTGAATGAAAAGAAAGATTAAACTCTCTGAGATTAATCCATACATCACACATCACCAAGGAGCTTCACAGATAGCTTCTTTCTAGTTTTTATCTGTGGATATTCGGTTTTGCCCCATAGGCCCCAATGGGCTCCCAAATGTCCCTTCACAGATTCTCAAAAAGTGTGTTTCCAACCTTCTCAATCATAAGAAAGATTTAACTCTGTGAAATGAATCCACACAACACAAAGTAGTTTCAGAGATAGCTTCTCTCTAGTTTTTATCTGGGGATATTCGGTTTTTCCCATTATGCCACAATGGGCTCCCAAATGTCCCTTTGCAGATTCTATAAAAAGAGGATTTCCAATGTACTGAATCAAAAGTAACTTTTAACTCTGTGAGATGGATCCACACATCACAAAGCAGTTTCCCAGATCACTTGTTTCTAGTTTTTATCTGGGGATATTCAGTTTTTCACCATAGACCTCAATGGACTCCCAAATGTTTCTTCGCAGATACTACAAACAGACAGTTTCCAACATGGTGAATCAAAATAAAAGTTTAACTCTGTGAAATGGATCCACACATCATGAAGCAGTTTCCCAGATAACTTTTATATAGTGTGTTTCTGGGTATTTTCTGGTTATTATTATTATTTTTTTGTAGGCCTCAATGGACTCCCACAGCTTTCTTCACAGTTTCTAAGAAAAAGAATGTTTCCAACCTGCTGAATCAAAAGAAAGATTTAACTTTCAAACATGAATCCACACATCACCAGGCAGTTTCATGGATAACTTATTTCTAATTTTTATCTGGAAATATTTGCTTTTTCCTCATAAGCCTCAAAGGGCTCTCAAATGTCCCTTTGCAGATTCTACAAAAAGAGTGTTTCCAACAGGCTATATCAAAAGCAATTTTAGCTCTGTGACATGAATTGACACACCACCAAGCATTTTCACAGATAGTTTGTTTTTAGTTTTCATCTATGGATATTCGATTTTTCCTTCATAGGCCTCAAGGGACTCCAAAAAGTCCCTTCGCAAATTCTACAAAACAGTGTTTCCAAACTGACGAATATACAGACAGGTTAATTCATTGAGATAAATCCAGACATAACACAGCAATTTCACAGATAGCTTCTCTCTAGTTTTTATTTGGGGTTATTCGGTTGTTCCAAATAGGTATTAATGGGCTCCCAAAAGACCCTTCGCAGATTCTACAAAAAGAATGTTTATAATCTGTTGAATCCAAAGAAAGTTTTAACTCTGTCAGATGAATCCACACATTACAAGTCATTTCACAGATATTTTCTTTCTAGTTTTTATCCGGGGAATATCATTTTTTCCTCATAGGCCTCCATGGGCTCAAAAATGTTCCTTTGCAGAGTCTACAAAAAGTGTATCCAACATGTTGAATCAAAAGAAAGTTTTATTTCTGTGAGATAAATACACACATAACCAAGCAGTTTCACAGGTAGATTCTTTCTAGTTTTAATCTGAGATGAACGGTTTTCCCCCATAATGCCCCAAAGGGTCCCAAAAGTCCCTTTACAGATTCTAAAAAAAGATTGTTTCCAACCTGGTGAATCAAAAGAAAGGTTTAACTCTGTGACATGAATCTACACATCAACAAGTAGTTTCACAGACAGCTTCATATCAGTTTGTATCTGGGGAATTTTTTTTCCCTTAGGCCTCAATGGACTCCCTAATGTTCCTTAACAGATTATACAAAAAGAGGGCTTCTGACCTGCTGAATTAAAAGAAACGTTTCCTTCTATGAGCTCAATCCACACATCAGCAATCAGTTTCACAGATAGTTTCTTCCTAGTTTTTATCTGGAGATATTCAGTTTCTCACCATAGGCCTCAATTATTTCAAAATGTTTTCTTGCAGATTCCACAAAAAGAGTGTTTCCAAACTGATGAATCAAAAGAAAGTTTTAACTCTGTAAGATGAACCCACACATCACCAAGGAGTTTCACAGTAAGCTTCTATCTAGTTTTTATCTGGTGGTATTCTTTTATTCCTCATAGGCCTCAAGGGGCTCCCAAATATCCCTTCACAGATTCTCAGAAAGTGTTTCCAACCTTCCAAATCATCAGAAAGATTTAACTCTGTGAAGTGAATCCACACATCACAAAGCAGTTTCACAGACAGCTTCTTTCTCATTTCTATTTGGGGATATTCAGTTTTTATCAAGTAGGCCTCAATGCACTCCCAGATTTACCTTCACAGATTCTGGAAAAAAAGTGTTTCCAACCTACTAAATCAAAAATAAGTTTTAAATCTGTGCGAGTAATCCACACATCTCAATGTAGTTTTACAGATAGCTCTTTTCTACTAGTTTTTACCTGGGGATCTTCTGCTTTCCTCCATAGTCCTCAATGGGCTCCCAAATGTCCCTTCGCAGATTCTACAAACATAGGGTTTCCAACTTGGTAAATCAAAAGAAAGTTTTAAGTTTGTGAGTTCAATCCACACATCACCACAAAGGTTCACAGATAGATTCTTTTTAGCTTGTTTCTGGGGAATTTTAATTTTTTTCCATAGGCCTCAATGGACTCCCAAATATCCCTTTGCAGATCCTAAGAAAAAGAGTGTTTCCAACCTGCTGAATCAGAAGAAAGGGTTAACTCTATGAGATGAATTCACACATCACCAAGCAGTTACACTGATAGTTTATTTCACGTTTTTAATGGGATATTTGGTTTTCCCACATAGCCCTCAAGGGGCTCTAAATCCTTTCGCAGAGTCTACAAAAAGAGTGTTTCCAAACTCATGAACGCAAAGACAGGTTAACTCTGTGAGTTGAATCCACACATCACAAAGCTGTTTCACAAATAGATCCTTTCTAGTTTTTGTCTAGGGATATTCATTTTTTTCCCTTTAGGCATCAATGACACTTTGCAGATTCTACAAAAAAAGTGTTTCCAACTTGCTGAATCAAAAGAAAAGTTTATCTGTGTGAGTTGAATCCACACATCCCAAGGAGTTTCACAATTAGCTTCTTTCTAGTTTTTATCTTGAGATATTCAGATTTCCCCCATAGGTCTCAAAAATCTCCCAAATGTACCTTTGCAGATAATACAAAAATGTGTTTTTAACCTGCTGAAACAAAACAAAAAAAAAGGTTTAACTCTGAGATGAATACACACATCAACAAACAGTTTCACAGATAATTTCTTTCTAGCTTGTATCTTGGGATTTTCAGTTTTTCCCCTTACGCCTCAATGAACCTTCACAGATTTTGGAAAAAGAGTGTTTCCAACCTGCTGAATCAAAGATGATGTTTAATTCTGTTAGGTGAATCCACACACCACAAAGCAGTTTCACAGACAGGTTCTTTCAAGATTTTGGGGGGGATTATTCAGTTTTCCCCCATATGCCTCAATGTGCTCTGAAAAGTTTCATCACAGATTCTACAAAAAGAGTGTTTACAAACTGCTAAATCAAAAGAATGCTTTAACTTTGTGAGATGAATGCACACAATACAAAGTAGTTTCATAGATAGATCTTCCTAGATTTTATCTAGGGATATTTTCCCCACAGGTTTCAATGAGATCCCAAATATGCCCTCATAGATTCTACAAAAAGAGTGTTTCCAACCTGCTGAATCAAAAGGAAGTTTAAACACTGTGAGATAAATCCACTCATCATGAAGCAGTTTCACAGATAGCATCATTCTAGATTTTATCTGGGAATCTTTGGTTTTTCTGCATAGGCCTAAATATGTTCCCAAATGTCTTTTCACCGATTCTACAAAAAGATTGTTTTTCCAACCTGCTGAATCAAAACAAAGGTTTAACTCTGTGAGATAAATTCACGCATGTGAAAGCGTTTTCACAGGTAGTGTCTTTCTTGTTTTTATCTGCGGATATTCGGCTCTTCCCCATAGTCCACAATGAGTTCCCAAATGTCTCTTCACAGATTCTACAAACAGTATTTCTAACCTGAAAAGGCAAAAGAAAGGTTTAACTCTGTGAGATGAAACCATATATGCAAAGCAGTATCACAGATAGCTTCTTTTGAGTTTTTATCTGGGGATATTCGATTTTTTCCCATAGGCCTCATCTGTCTTCCAAATGTCCCTTTACAGATTTTACAACAAGAGTGTTTCCAAACTGCTGAATCAAAAGAACAGTTTACCTCTGTGAGATGAATCTGCACATAAGAAATCAGTTTCCCAGATAGCTTCTTTGTAGTTTTTTTCTGGGGATATACATTTTTTTCACCATAGGCCTGAATGGGCTCCCAAATGTCCCTTTGCAGATTCTACAAAATTCTTATCTGGGGATATTCTGTTCTTCACCATAGGCTTTAATGGGCTTTCAAATGTTCTTTCACAGATTCTACCAAAAGAGTGTTTCCAACCTGTTGAATCAAAAGCAAATTTTAACTCTGTGAGATGAATCCTTAGATCACAAAGCAGTTTCATAGACAGCATATTTCTAGTTTGTATCTGGGGATATTCAATTTTACCCCATAGGCCTCAGTGGGCTCTGAAAAGTTCCTTTGCAGTTCCTATAAAAAAGTGATTCCAATCTGCTGAATCTAATGTATGTTTTAACTCTGTGATATGAAATTACACATCATCAAGCAGTTTCACAGATAGCTTCTTTTAAGTATTTACCTCGAATATTTGTTTTTTCCTTATAAGCCTCAATGTGCCTCCAAATGTCCCATTGCAGATTTTACAAAAAGAGTATTTCTAACCTGCTGAATCAAAAGAAAATTTTAACTCTGTGAGATTAATCCACACAGCACAAAGCCCTTTCACAGAGAGGTTCTTTCTAGTTTTTATCTGTGGATATTCAGCTTTTCCCCATAGGCCTCAATAGGCTCCACAATATCTCCTTGTAGATTCTACAAAAAGAGTGTTTCCAACGAGCTGAATCAAAATAAATTTTTGACCTTGTGAGATGAATCCACACATTGCAAAGCAGTTTCACAAATAGTCTCTTTTTAGTTTTTATCTGGAGATGTTCAGTTTTTCCCCGTAGGCCTCAATGGAATTCTAAATGTTTCTTCCCAGATTCTACAAAAGCAGTGTTTTCAACCAGTTGAATCAAAATAAAGGTTTACTTCTGTGAGATGAATCCGCACATCACAAAGCAGTTTCACAGATAGGTTCTTTTTATAGTTTTTACTATGGGAAAATCGAATATCTGCAGATAAAAACTAGAAAAAAAGCTATCTGTGAAACTTCTTGGTGATGTCTGGATTTATCTCACACAGTTAAAACTTTCCTTTGATTATGCAGGTTGGAAACACTGTTTTTATAAAATATGCGAAGAGAAACTTGGGAGCCCATTGACGCCTATGGGGAAAAACTGAATATTGCCAGATAAAAACCACAAAGTAGTTATAGGTGAAACTGCTTTTTTCTAGATAGCTTCTTTTATCTGGGGATATTGGATTTTTCTTCATAGGCCACAATTGGCTCCCAAATCTCTGTTGACAGAGTCTACAAAAAGGCTTTTTTCAATGTGCTGAATGAAAAGAAAGTCTTACTTCTCTGAGCTAAATCCACACATCACCAAGCAGTTTCACAGATAGCTTTATTTCTAGTTTTATCTGGGGATATTCGCTTTTCCCCATAGGCTTCAATGGGCTCCCAAATGTCCATTTGCATATACTACAAAAAGAGTGTTTCCAACCTGTGGAATCAAAGGAAAGGTTTAACTCTGTGAGATGAATTTACACATCACCAAGAAGTTTCACAGATAGGTTCTTTCTAGCATTTATCTAGGATTATTCAGTTTTCCCCCTTAGGATTATGTGGGCTCCCAAATGTCCCTTCACAGATACTACAAAAAGTTTTTTCAACATGCTGAATAAAAAAAAATAATAATAATAAGATTTAACTCTGTGAGATGAATGCACAAACCCCTAGGAAGTTTCACACCAGATTCTTTGTAGGTTTTAACTGGGGATATTCAGTTTTTCCCCATAGGCCTTAATGAACTACAAAATGTCCCTTTGCAGATTCTATAAAGAGTCTTTTTAAAGTACTGAGTTAAAAAGAAAGGTTTAACTTCCTGAGTTGAATCCACATATTTCAAAGCACTTTCACAGATAGCTTCTTTCTAGTATTTTATCTGGAGATATTAATTTTTCCCTGTAATCCTCATTGGGCTCCTACATGTCTCTTTGTAGATTCTTCAGAAAGAATGTCTCCATCCTTCTGAATCAAAAAAATGGTTTAACTCTGTGTGATGAACCAACACATCTCCAAGCAGTTTCACAGATAGCATCTTTCTAGTTTGGATCCGGGGATATTCAGGTTTTCTCCTTAGGCTTCAAAGGGCTCCCATGTGTACCTTGGCATATTCTACAAAAAGAGTGTTTTCAACCTGTTCAATCAAAAGAAAGGTTTCACTATGTGAGATGAACCCACACATCACCAAGCAGTTACACAGATAGCTTCTTTGTAGATTTATCTGGGGATATTTTTTTTTTTCATAGAAATCAATGGGTTCCCAAAAGTCCCCTTGCAGTTTCTACAAAAGGAGTGTTTCCAAACTGTTGAAACAAAAGCAAGGTTTAACTCAGTGAGATGAATCCACACATCACCAAGCAGTTTCACAGATAGCTTCCTTCTGGTTTTTATCTGGGCATATTTGGTTTTTCCCCATTGGCCTCAAAGGGCTCCATATTGTCTCTTAGCAGACTGTACAAAAAGAGTATTTTAAACCTGCTGAATGAAAAAAAGGTTGAACTCTGTGACAAAAATGCAGACATCACCAAGCAGTCACAGGTAGCTTTTTTCTAGTTTTTATCTTGGGATATTAGTTTTTTCCTATAGGCATCAATGGGCACCGAAATGTCCCTTTGCAGATTCTACAAAAAGAGTTTTTCCAACCTGCTGAATCAAAAGAAAGCTTTATCACTGTGGGATGAATCCACACATCACCAAGCAGTTTCACAGATATCTTCTTTCTTGTTTTTATCTGGGAATATATGGTTTTCCCCTAGGCTTCAATGGACTCCCAAATGTCTCTTAGTAGATCCTATACAAAGAATGTTTCAAAATGCTAAATCAAAAGAAAGTTGTAACTCTGTGAGATGAATCAACACTTCACAAAGCAGTGTCAAAGATAGCCTCTTTCTACTTTTTATCTGGGGATATTCTGCTTCTTCCCATAGGCCTCAATGGGCTCTGAAATGTACCTTCACAGATTATACAAAAAGAGTGTTTCCAAACTCGTGAATCAACAGAAAGTTGTAGCTGTGTGAGATGAATCCACATATCACCAAGTAGTTTCACAGATAGCTTCTTTCTACTTTTTATCTGGGGATATTTGTTTTTTCCACACAGACCTCAATGGGCTCCCAAATGTTTCTTCACAAATCCTACAAAAAGAGTGTTTCCAACATGCTGATTCAAAAGAAATGTTTAACTCTGTGAGATGAATCCTATCATCTTGAAGCAGTTTCACAGGTAGCTTCTTTCAAGTTTGCATCTGAAGATATTTAGTTCTGCCCCATAGGCCTCAATAGGCTCACAAATAGCTTGTCACAGATTCTACACCGAGAGTGTTATCAACCTGCTGAATCAAAAGAAAGGTTTAACTCTGTCAGATGAATCCACACATCACCAAGAAGTTGTACCAATAGCTTCTTTCTTGTTTTTATCTGGGGATATTCTCTTTTTCCCCATAGGTTTTAATGGGCTCCAAACATAACTTCTCAGATTCTGCGAAAGGAGTGTCTCCAACGTGCTGAATCAAAAGAAAGGTTTAGCACTGTGGAATGAATTTACACATCATGATGCAGTTTCACAGATAGCTTCCTTCTAGTTTTTATCTGAGATATTCAGTTTTTCCCCCACAGTCAATGGTCTTTCAAATATCCCTTTGTAGTTTATACAAAAAGAGTGACTCCAACCTGCTTAATCAAAAGACAGGCTTAAGATTGAGAGATGAATCCACACATCACAAAGCAGTTTCACAGAGAGCTTCTTTCTGGTTTTTATCTGGGGATATTCAGGTTTTTTGCATAGACCTCAATGGTCTCCTAAATGTCTCTTCGCACGCAATAAAAAAGAGTGTTTCCAACCTGCTGAATCAAAAGAATGGTTTAACTCTGGGAGATGAATCCAGACCTCACAAAGCAGTTTCACAGATAACTTTTTTCTGTTTTTTTCAGTGGATATTTGTTTTTTTCCCATAGGCCACATTAGTCTTGCAAATGTTTCTTCACAGATCCTACAAAAAGAGTTTTTCCAACCTGCTGAATGAAACGAAAGTTTTAATGCTGTGAGATGAATCCAAACATCACAAACCTGTTTCACTGAAATTTCTTTCAGTTTCACTCAAACTTCTTTCGAGTTTATATCTGGGGATATTGAGTTTTTCCCTAAAGGCTTTAATGGGATCCCAAATTTCCTTTCACAGATTCTACAAAGACAGTGTGCAGCCTGTTGAATCAGTGGAAACATTTAACTCTGTAAGATTAATTTACACATCACCAAGCATTTTCACAGATAAATTCTTTCTAGTTTTTATCTGGGGATATTCGGTTTCTCCCTGTAGGGTACAACGGGCTTCCTAATATCCCTTTGCAGATTCTACAAAAAGAGTGTTTCCAACCTGCTGAATCAAATGAAAAGGTTTAACTCTGTGAGATTAATCCACATATCACCAAGCAGTTTTACTGATAGCTTCTTTTTTTTGTATGAAAACTGGGGATTTTAAGTTTTTACCCTTAGGCCTCAATGGATGCTTAAATGACCCTTCACAGATTCCACAAAAGAGTCTTTCAAACCTGCTAATTTAAAAAGAAAGATTTAACTGTGTGAGATGAATCCACACATCACAGTGTAATTTCACAGATAGCTTCTTTCTAGTTTTCATCTGGGGATGTTTTGTTTTCCCCATAGCACTCAATGAGTTCTGATAAGTTTCTTCACAGATTCTACAAAAAGAATGTTTCCAACCTGCTGATTCAATAGAAAGTTTTAACTCTGTGAGATGAATCCACACATCATCAAGCAGTTTCACAAATTACTTCTTTCTGATATTTATATGGAGATATTCAGTTTTTCCCTGTAGGCCTCAACGGGCTTCCAAATGTTCCTTTGCAGATTCTACAAAAAGAGTGCTTTCAACCTGCTGAATCAAAAGAAAGATTTAACTCTGTGAAATGAATCGACACATCACCAAGAAGTACCACAGATACCTTCTCTCTAGTTTTTCTCTGGGGACATTTGGTTTTTCTTTATAGGCCTCAATGGACTGTCAAATGTCCCTTCCCAGATTCTACAAAAAGAGTGTTTCCAACCTGCTGAATCGAAAGAAACGTTTACTTCTGTGAAATGAATCCATGCATCACCAGGCAGTTTCACAGATAGCTTCATTTTAGTTTTTAACAGGGAATTTTCATTTCTTTCTCCTAGGGGCTCCTATGAGTTTTCTTCAAGGGTCTCCCAAAAGTCCCTTTGAAGATTCTACAAAAAATGTTTTTTCAATCAGCTGTAACAAAAGAAAGCTTTAATTCTGTGGGATGAATCCACACGTCAGCAAACAGTTTCACAGACAGCTTCTTTCTTGTTTTTATTTGGGGATATTCCGTTTTTCCCCATAGACTTCAATAAGATTTCAAATATTCCTTTGCACATTCCACAAAAGGAGTGTTTCCAACCTGCAGAATCAAAAAATGTTTTAATTCTGTGAGACGAATACATACATCACAAAGCAGTTTCACAGATAGCTTCTTTCTAGTTTTTATGTGGGGATATTTTGTTTCCCCATATGACTCTATGGGCACTGAAATGTCCCATTGCTGATTCTACAAAAAGAATATTTCCAAATTGCTGAATCAAGAGAATGGTTTAACTTTGTGAGATGAATCAACTCATCACAGTGTGGTTTCACAGGTAGCTGCTTACCAGTTTTTATCTAGGGATATTACTTTTTTTTCTACAGGCTGCAATGGGCTCCCAAATATCCCCTTGCAAATTATAAAAAAAGAGTGTTTCCAACCTGCTGAATCAAAAGAAAATTTTACTCTGTGAGGTGAATCCACACATCACCAAGCAGTTTCACAGACAGATTATTTCTACTTTTCATCTGGGGATATTCAGTTTTTCCCAATAGGCCTCATTGGGATCCCTTTGCAGATTCTACCAAAAGAGTTTCTCCAACCAGCTGAATCAAAATAAAAGTTAAATTGTGTGAGATGAATTGACAATTCACAAAGCAATTTCAAAGATAGTGCCTTTTCAGTTTTTATCTGGGGATATTTGGTTTTTCCCCTAGGTCTCAATGGGCTCCAAAATGTCCCTTTGCAAATTCTCCAGAAAGTGTTACCCTCCTGCTGAATCAAAAGAAAGTTTTAACTCTATGAGATGAATCCACACATCGCCCAGCAGTTTCACAGATAGTTTCTTTCTAGTTTTTAACTGGCTATATTTGGATTTTCCCCATAGAACTCCATGGGTTTCCTAAGGTCCTTTTGCAGATTTTACAAAAAGACTTTCCCACCTGCTGAATCATAAGAAAGGCAAAACTCTTGAGACAAACTGACATATCATAAAGCAGTTTCAGAGATAGAATTTTTCTAGTTTTTATCTGGAAATATTCTGATTCTCTGTTTAGGTTTCAATGTGCTCTCAAATTTCCCTTCACAGATTCTATAAAAAGATTGTTACCAACCCGCTTAATCAAAAGAAAGGTGTAACTCTGTGAGATGAATCAACACATCACAAAGCAGTTTCACAGATACCTTCTTTCTAGCTTTATCTGACAATATTCTGTTTCTCCCCTTTAGCCTCAATGGGATAAAAAGAGTCCCTTTGCAGAATCTACAAAAAGTGTGTTTCCAACCTGCTGAATCAATAGAAATGTGTAACTCTGTGAGATGAATCCAGACATCACAAAGCAGTTTCACAGATAGTTTCTTTATAATTTTTATGTGGGGATATTTGATTTTTCCATACAGGACTCAATAAACTCCCAAATGTCCCTGTGCAGATTGTACAAAAAGAGTGCTTCAACCTGCAGAATCAAAAGAAAGGTTTAAGTCTGTGAGATGAATCTACACATCACCAAATAGTTTCAAAGATTCCTTTTTCTAGTTCCCATATGATGATATTCGATGTTTCTTCTTAGGCCTCAATGGGCTCCAGAAATTTCTTTCACATATTCTACAAAAAAAAGTGTTTTCAACCTGCTTAATCAAAAGAAAGTTTCAACTTCACAAGATGCATCCAGAAATCACCAAGCAGTTTCACAGATAGCATCCTTCCAGTTTTTATCTTGGGATATTTGGTTTTCTTTCATAGGCCTCAATGGGCTACCAAATGTCCCTTAGCAGATTCTACAAAAACAGAGTTTAAAATCTGCTGAAGCAAAAGAAAGTTTTAACTCTTTGACATGAATAAATGCATCACTAAACCGTTTCACAGATAGCTTCTTTCTAGTTTTTATCTGGGGATATTTTGTTTTTCCCCTTAGGCCTCAAGGGTCCCCCAAATGACAGTTTGCAGATTCTTCCAAAAGCATGTTTCCAACTTGCTAAATCAAAACAAAAGTATAACTCTGTGATATTAATCCACCCTTTACCAGGCAGTTTGACATATAGCTGATTTCTTTTCTTTATCTGGGTATATTCTGTTTTTCCCCATAGCCCTCAATGGGCTCTGCAATATCCCCTTGCAGATTCTACAAAAAGAGTATTTCCAACCTGCCGAATCAAAAGAAAGGCTTAACTCTCTGAGATGAGTCCACACATCATAAAGCATTTTCACAGATAACTTCTTTCTAGTTTGTATCTGGGAATTTTCGATTTTTCACCCTAGCCTCAATGGGCTTCCATATGTTCCTTCACACATTCTTCAGAAGAGTGTTTCCAACCTCCTGAATCAAGGGAACGGTTTGACTCTGTGAGATGAGGTCTAACATCACAAAGCAGTTTCACAGATAGCTTCTTTCTAGTTTTTATCTGAGGATATTCGGTTTTATCCTGTAGGACTCATTAGGCTCCCAAATGTCTCTCCTCAGAATCTACAAAAAGAGTGTTTACAACCTGCTGAATAAAAAGAAAGGTTTAAACCATGAGATTAATCCACGCATCACTAAGCAGTTTCACAGATAGCTTCTTTTAGTTTTTATCAGGGGATATTCAGTTGTTTCCCATAGGCCTCAATGGGTTCCCAAATGTCCCTTCGCAGATTCTACAAAAAGAGTTTTTCAAACCTGCTGAATCAAAAGAAAATTTCAACCTCATAGAAATGGTAGAATGGTGGTTGACAGGGGTTGGAGGTGGATGTGGATCAAAAGTAAAATGTTTGGTTATTAGATTAAAAAAAAAAAAGAGAAAGGTTTAACTCTGTGAGATGAATCCACACATCATCAAGCAGTTTCACAGATAGCTTCTTTCTAGTTTTTACCTGGACATATTCGGTTTTTTCCCATAGGCCTCAATATACTCCCAAATATCAATTTGCAGATTCTACAGTAGGAGTGTTTTCAACATGGGGAATCAAAAGAAAGGTTTAACTCTGTGAGATGAATCCACAAGTCACTAATCAGTTTCATAGATAGTTTCTTCCTTGCTTCTATCTGGGGATATTCAGTTTCTCCCTATAGGACCCAACAGGTTTCCAAATGTCCCTTCGTAGATTCTACAAAAAGATTGTTTCCAACCTGCTGAATAAAAAGAAAGTTTTAAGTCTGTGAGGATAATCCACACATCAAAAAGCCATTTCACAGATAGCTTCTTTCCAGTTTTTTTCTGAGGATATTCCGTTTTTCCCCATAGGCCTTAATGTGTCCTTTAATGTCCCTAATGTCCCTTTGAAGATTCAACAAAAAGAGTGTTTCCAGACTGCTGAATCAAAAGAAAAATTTAACTGTGTGACATGAATCCACACATCACAAAGAAGTTTCACAGAAAATTGCTTTCTAGTTTTTATCTGGGGATATCATTTCTTCCCCATAGAACTCAATGGGCTCCCAAATGTCCCTTCACAGATTCTACAAAGAGAGTGTTTCCAATTTTCTGAATCAAAAGAAAGGTTTAACTCTGTGAGATGAATCCACAAGTCACAAAGCAGTTTCAAAGATAGCTTCCTTCTAGTTTTTTTCTGAGGATATTCGGTTTTCGTAAAAAGCCCTCAATGGGCTCCCAAATATCTTTTCACCGATTCTACAAACAGAGTGTTTCCAACATGCTGAAGCAAAAGAAAAGTTAAACTTTGTGAAATGAACCCACGCATTGCAAAGCAGTTTCACAGAGTGCTTCTTTGGAGGTTTTACTGGGGATATTTGGTATCTCCCCACAGGCCTCAATGGGCTCCCAAGTACCCCTTCACAGATTCTACAAAAGGGTGTTTCCAAACTGCTGAATCAAAAAAAAGG
Source organism: Theropithecus gelada (assembly GCF_003255815.1). Lineage (NCBI taxonomy): Eukaryota > Metazoa > Chordata > Mammalia > Primates > Cercopithecidae > Theropithecus > Theropithecus gelada. The sequence continues at coordinate 902,204 of NC_037689.1, forward strand.
TTTATGTAGTGAGATGAATCCATAAATCACCAAGCAGTTTAAAAGAGAGCTTCTTTTTTTTTTTTTTTTAATGTGGGTATATTCAGTTTTTCCCAATAAGCCATCATGGGCTCTCATATGTCCCTTCACAGATTGTGCAAAAAGAGTGATTCCATCCAACTGAAACAAAAGAAAGTTTTAACTCTGTGAGATGAATTCACACATCACAAAGCTTTTTCACAGATAGATTTTTTTCTAGTTTCTATCTGGGGATATTTGGTTTTTCCCCTAGGCCTCAATGGGCTTTGAAAATTCCCTTGCATATTCTATAAAAAGAGTGTTTCCAAACTGCTGAATGAAAAGAAATGTTTAACTCTGTGAGATGAATCCACATATCACCAAACAGTTTCACAGACAGCTCCTTTCTAATTTTTATTTTGGGATATTCGTTTTTTTTCCCCAGAGACCTCAATTGGCTCCTAAAAGTCCCTTCACAGATTCTACAAAAAGAGTGTTTCCAAACTGCTGAATCAAAGAAATGTTTATCTGTGTGAGATGAATCCACACATCACAAAATCGTTTCACAGTTAGCTTCTTTCTAGTTTTTTCTCTGGGGATATTTGGTTTCTCCCGATATCCCTCAAAGGGCTCCCAAATGTCCCTTCACATATTCTACTTTTAAGAGTGTTTCCAACATGCTGAATCAAAAGAAAGGTTTAACCTTGAGAGTTGAATCCACACATCACCAAGCAGTTTCAAAGATATCTTCTTCCTAATTTTTATCTCAGGATATTCACTTATTTTGCTTTGACCTCAACGGGTTCCAAAATGTCCCTTCACAGATTCTACAGAATATTTCCAGCCTGGTGAATCAAAAGAAAGGTTTAACTCTGTGAGATGCATCCACACATCACTAAGTAGTTTCACAGATACCGTCTTTCTAGCTTTTATCAGGAGGTATTTTGTTTTTCCTCTTAGACATCAATGGGATCTCAAATGTCCCTTTGCAGATTCTGCAAAAACAGAGTTTCTAACCTGTTGAATCTAAAGAAAGATTTAACTCTATGAGATGAATGCACACATCACCAAGCAGTGTCACAGATAGATTCTTTCTAGTTTTTATCTGGGGACATTCGATTTATTCCATAGGTCCCAGTGGACACCCAAATGTCCCTTTCCAGTTCTACAAAAAGAGTGCTCCCAACCTCTTGAATGAAAAGAAAGGTTTAACTCTGTGAGATGAATCCACACATCACCAAGCACTTTCAAAGACAGATTCTTCCTACCTTTAACCGAAGGATATTTTCTTGCTCCTTATCAGCCTAAATGGGCTCCAAAGTGTCCCTTCCTAGATTCTACAAAATGAGTGTTTCCAACCTGCTGAGGGAATAGAAAGGTTTAACTCTGTGAGATGAACCCACACATCACCAAGTAGTTTCACAGATAGCTTCTTTCTAGCTTTTTCTGTGGATATTCAATTTTTCCTAAAGACCTCAATGGGCTCCTAAATGTCCCTCTGCAGACTCTACAAAAAGAATGTTTCCAATCTGCTGAATCAAAAGTGGCGTTTCATTCAGTGAGATGAATCCACACATCACCAGGGAGGTTCACAGATAGCTTATACTAGTTTTTATCTGGGGATATTCGGTTTTTGCCCACAGACCTCAATTGCCTCCCAAATGTACCTTTGCAGATTCTACACAAAGAGTGTCTTCAACGTGCTGAACCAAAAGAAAGGCTGACCTCAGTGAGATGAATTCACACATCAACAAGCAGTGTCACAGATACCTTCTTTCTCATTTTTTTCTATGGATATTTGTTTTTTCCCCACAGGCCTCAAGGGGCTCCAAAATGTCCCTTTACAGATTCTACAAAAAGAGGTTTTCCAAACTGTGGTATGAAATGAAAGCTTTAACTCTTTGAGATAAATCCACACATCACAAAGCAGTTTCTCAAATAGTTTCTTTCTAGTTTTTATATGGGTATATTCAATTTCTTCCCATAAGCCTCAATGGGCCCCAAAATGTACCTTGACAGATTTTACAAAAAGTGTTTCAAACCTGCTGAATGAAAACAAGAGTTTATCCCTGTGATTTGAATCCACTCATCACAAATCAGTTTCACAGATAGCTTCTTTCTAGTTTTTATGTGGGGATATTTGGTTTTCCCCATAGGCCACAATGGGCTCCAAAATGATCCATCACAGATTGTGCAAAAAGAGTGTTTCCAACATATTGAATCAAACGTGAAATTCTGTGAGATGAATCCACACATCACAAAGCCGTTTAACAGATAACTTCTTTTAAGTAACTTATTGGGGTATATTTGTTTTTTTCCCCATAGATCTCAAAGGGCTCCCAAATGGCCCTTTGCACATTCTATGAAGAGTGTTTCCTACCTACTGAATCTAAAAAATGGTTTAACTTTGTGAGATGAATCCTCACATCACTATGCAGTCTCACAGATATATTCTTTCCACTTTTTTTCTGGGAACATTTGGTTTTGCCACCTAGGATTCAATGGGCTCCTAATTGTCCCTTTCCACATTATTCTAAAAGCATGTTTGTGCTCTGTTGATCCACTCTGTGAGATGAATCCACACATCACCAAGCAGTTTCACAGATAGCTTCAAAAGACATGTTTAACTTTCTGACATGTATCCACATATCACAAAGCAGTTTCACAGATAGCTACTTTCTAGTTTTTATCTGGGGATATTTTGTTTTAACCCATAGGCCTCAAGGGACACCCAAATATCCTTTTACATATTCTACAAAAGAGTGTTTCCTTCCTGCTGAATCAAAGAATGCTTTAACTCTTTGAGATGAATCCACACATCACAAAGCAGTTTCACAAATAGCTTATTTGTAGTTTTTGTCTGGGGATATTCATTTTTTCTCCATAGGCCTCAAAGTACTCTTAGACGTTCTTCTATAGTTTCTACAAAAAGAGTGCTACCAACCTGTGGAATCAAAAGAATGTTTTAACTCTGTGAGATGAATACACACATCACAAAGCAGTTGTACAGATAGATTTTTTTTCTAGTTTTTATCTGGGGATATTCCATTTTACCCCATAGGCCACAATGGGAATTCAAAAGTTTCTTTCCAGATTCTACCAAAAAAAAAAAAAAAAATTATAACCTGCTGAATCAAAAGAAAGGTTTAACTCTGTGAGATAAATCAACACATCACAAAGTAGTTTCACAGATAGCTTCTTTATGGTTTCTATCTGAGGATACTAAGTTGTTCTCCATAGGTCTCAAAGGGCTCCCAAATGTTTCTTTGCAGATTCTACAGAAAAACTATTTCCAACATGCTGAATCAAAAGAAAGGTTAATTTTTGTGAGATGAATCCAAAAGTCAAAAAGCAGTTACTCATCTAGCTTCTTTCTAGTTTTTATCTGGATATATTCGATTTTCCCCATAGGCCACAAAGGGCTTCCAAATATCCATTCGCAGATTCTACAAAAAGAGTGTTTCCAACCAAGAAAAGTATAACTCTGTGATATGAATCCACACATCACAAAGCAGTTTCAGAGATAGCTTCTTTCTAGTTTTTATCTGGAAATATTCAGTTTTTTCCCCATAGACAACAATGGGCTCCCTGATGTCCCTTTGCAGATTCTACAGAAAAAGTGTTTCCAGCCTGCTGAATCAAAAGAAAGTTTTAACTCTGTGAGATTAATACACACATCACAAAGGCGTTTTACACATAGCTTCTTTCTAGTTTTTACCTGTGGATATTTTGATTTTCCCCATAGGCTTAAATGGGCTCCCAAATGTTTCTTTGGAGATTCTAAAAAAAGAGTGTTTTAATCCTGCTGAATCAAAAGAAAGGTTAAGTTACGTCAGTTGAATCCACACATCACGAAGCAGCTTCATGAAGAGATTCTTCCTAGTTCTTTGTGTGTGTGTGGGGGGGGGATATTTCATTTGTCCTCATAGACCTCAATGGGCTCCCAAATATCCCTTCACAGATTCTACAAAAAGAGCGTTTCCAACCTGGTGAACCAAAAGAAACATGTAACTCTGTGAAATGAATTGACACATGACAAGCAGCTTCACAGATAGCTTCTTTCTAGTTTTTATCTGGGGATATTCGTTTTTTCCCATCAGGCATAAACGGGCTCCAAATGTCCCATCACAGATTCTACAAAAAGAGGATTTCCAGATTGCTGAATCGAAAGAAAGATTTACCTCTGTAAGGTGTATCCACATATCACAGATAGTTTATTTCTAGTTTTTATCTGTGGATATTCCCAGATAGTTTCTTTCAAGTTTTTATCTGTGGATATTCAGTTTTTCCCCATAGGTCTATAAAGGCTATTAAATGCCCCTTCACAGATTCAACAACAACAACAAAAAAAGTGTTTCCAACCTGCTGAATCAAAAGAAAATTTTATATCTGTGAGATGAATCCACACGTCAGAATGCAATTTCACAGACAGCTTCTTTCTAGTTGTTATCTTGGGATACTCAGTTGTTCTCCACTGGCCACAGTGGGCTTCCAAATGTTCCTGTGCACATTCTACAGAGAGAGTGGTTCCAACCTGCTGAATCAAAAGAATGGTTTAACTCCATGAGATGAATCCACCCATTGCAAAACAGTTTCACAGATAACTTCTTTCTAGTTTTTATCTGGGGATATTAGATTTTTCTACATAGGGCTCAATGGGCTCCCAAATATCCCCTCCCAGATTGTACAATAAGCGTGTTTTCATCCTGTTAAATGAAAATAAAGGTTAATCTCTGTGATATGAATACACATGTCAAAAAGCAGTTTCACAGAGAGTGTTTTTCTTGTTTTTCTCTGGATATATTCATTTTCTTTTTCCCTTAGGCCACAGTGGGCTCCCAAATATCCCATCGCAGATTCTACAAAAAAAAAAAAAAAAAAGTTTCCAACCTTCTTAATCAAAACAAAGGCTTAACTCTGTGAGATGAATCCATCCATCACAAAGCAGTTTCACAGATAGCTTCTTACTAGATTTTATCTTGGTATATTCGGTGTTTCCCCATAGTCCTCAATGGAATGCCAAATATCCCTTCACAGATTCTACAATTTCTGACCTGCTGAATAAAAAGAAGCATTGAACTCTGTGAGATGAATCTAGACATTAACAAGAAGTTTCACAGAGGGCAGCTTTCTAGTTTTCTTCTGGGGATATTCCATTATTCCCCATAGTCCTCAATGGACTCCCAATTGTCCCTTCGCAGATTGTATAAAAAAGAGTGTTTCCAAGCTGCTGATTCAAATGAAAGATTTACCACCTAGAGAAGAATCCACATATCACAAACCAGTTTCACAGATATCTTCATTCTAGTTTTTATCTGGGGATACTCAGTTTTTCCTGATAGGCTACAATATGCTCCCAAATGTCCCTTCACAGATTATACAAAAAGAGTGTCTCCAACCTACTGAAACAAAAGCAAGTTTTAACTCTGTGAGATAAATCCACACATTACCAGTTTCACAGATAGCTTCTCTGTAGTTATTATCTGGGGATATTCTGTTTTTCCCCACAGGCATCAATGGGCCTTCAAATGTCCCTTCGCAGATTCTACAAAAAGTGTTTCCAACCTGCTGAATCGAAAAGATAGGTTTAACTCTTTGAAATTCATCCACACATTACCAAGTGGTTTCACGGATAGCTTCTTTCTAGTTTTTATCTGTAAATATTCAGTTTTTCCCTATAAGCCTTAATGGGCTCCCATATGTCCCTTCAGAGATTCTACAAAAAGCGTATTGCCATCCAGCTGAATCAAAAGAAAGGTTAAAATCTGTGAGATGAGTCCACACATGACAAAACAGTTTCATAGATAGCTCCTTTCTAGTTTTATCTGGGGATATTCATTTTATCCCTATAGACCACAATGGGATCCACAATGTCCCTTCACTAATTCTACGGAAAGAGTGTTTGCAAGCTGCTTAATGAAAAGAAAATTTAACTCTGTGAGTTGAATTCACACATCACAAAGCAGTTTCACGGATAATTTCTTTCTATTTGTTATCTAGGGATATTAGGTTTTCCTCCATAGGCCTCAATGGGCTTTCAAATATTCCTTCTCAGATTCAACAAAGAGAGTGTTTCCCACGTGATGAATCGAAGAAGAATTTATATCTGTGAAATGAATCCGCACATCACCAAGGAGTTTCGAAGACACCTTCTTTCTTGTTTTTATCTGGGGATATTCACTTTTGCCCCAGAAAACACAATTAATTCTCAAATGTCCCTTGGCAGATTCTACAAAAAGAGTGTTTGCAACCTGATTAATCAAACGAAAGTTTTACCTTGATGAGATGAATCCACACATCACCAAGCAGTTTCACAGATACCTTCTTTCTAGTTTGTATTTGGGGATATTCAATTTTTTTCCCCATAAGACTAATTGAATTCCCAAATGTTTCTTCATATATCCTACAAAAAAAGGTTTCCAAACTGCTGAATCAAAGTAAAGGTTTAACTCAGTGAGATGAATCCACAAATCAGTTTCACAGATAGCTTCTTTTAGATTTTATCTGGGGATATTCAGTTTTTCCCCCACAGGCCTCATTGGAGTCCCATATATTCATTCACAGATTGTAAGAAAAGAGTATTTCCAACATGCTGTAGCAAAAAAACAATTTAACTATATGAGATGAATCCACACATCACAAAGTAGTTTTACAGATAGCTTCCTTTTAGTTTTAATCTGGTGATATTAAATTTTTCTCCATAGGCCTCAATGGGATCCAAAATGTCCCTTCACAGATTCTACAGAAAGAGTGTTTCCAACCTGCTGAATATAAAGAAATGTTTAACTCTGTGAGATTAATCCACACATCTCAAAACATTTTCACAGATAGCTTATTTCTAGTTTTTTTGTATGGGGATATTAAGTTCGTTCCCATAGAAATCAATTGGCTCCCAAACATCCCTTCGCAGATTCTACAAAAACAGTGTTTTTTATCTGCTGCATCAACAGAAAGGTTTAACTCTGTGAGATGAATCTACACATCACCAAGCAGTTTCACAGACTGCTTCTTTCTAGTTTTTATCTGGGGATATTGTGTTTTTCTCCATTAGCCTCAATGGGCTTTCAAATGTCTCTTCACAGATTCCACATAAAGGGTGCTTACAACCTGCTAAATCAAATGAAAGTTTAAACCCTGTGAAATGAATCCACACATCATTAAAGAGTTTCAAAGACTGCTTTTTTCTTGTTTTTATCTGGGGATATTCACTTTTGCCCTGTAAGATACAAGTAGTCCCCAAATGTCTCTTCACAGAGTCTACAAAAAGAGTGTTTACATCCCCCCAAATCAAAGGAAAAGTTTAACTCTTTGAGATGAATCCACACATCACAAATCAGTTTCACAGAAAGCTTCTTTCTAGTTTTAATTTGGGGATATTCAATTTTTCCTTATAGGTCTCATAGGCCTCACAAATGTTTATTCACAAATCCTACAAAAAAAGTGTTTCCAACCTGCTGAATCAAAAGAAAGGTTTAACTCAGTGAGATGAATCCACACAACACCAATCAGTCTCACAGATACCTTCTTTCTAATTTTTATCTGGGGATATTCTGTTTTCCTCATAGGTCTCAAAGGACTTTAAAATGTCCCTTCACATATTTTATAAAAAGTATTTCCAACCTCATGAATCAAAAGAAAGTTTTAACACTGTGAGATGAATCTGCACATCACCAAGCAGTTTTACAGATAGCTTTTTTCTAGTTTTTATCTGGGGATATTTTATTTTTCCCCATAGGCCTCAATGGGTTCCCAAATGTCCCTTCACAGATTGTACAAAAAGGGATTTTCCAACCTGCTGAATCAAAAGAAATTTTTAACTCTTTGACTTGAATCCACACACCAAAAGGCAGTTTTGCAGAAAGAAGAGACACTTCTTTCTCGTTTTTATCTGGGTGTATTCATTTTTTCCCTATTGGCCTCAAAGGGCTCCCAGTGGTCCCTTCACAGATATTTCAAAAAAGGTGTCTGCAACCTACTAAATCAAAAGAAAAGTTTAACTCTGTGAGATGAATCCACACATCATGAAGCAATTTTACAGATAGCTTCTTACTAGTTTTCATCTGGTGATATTCAATTTTTTCCCCATAAGCCTCAATTGGAGATTCAATTTTTGCCTATGGGCCCCAATAGGCCCCCAAATGTTCCTTCACAGATTCACAAAAGTAGTGTCTCCAACCTGCTGAATCAAAAGAAAGGTTTAACTCTGTGAGATAAATCCACACATCACAAAGTAGTTTTACAGATAGATTCTTACTAGTTTTTATCTGGCGATATTCAGTTTTTCCCCGTAAGCCTCAATTGGAGATTCAATTTTTGCTCGTAGGCCCCAATAGGCTCCCAAATGTTCCTTCACAGATTCACACAAATAATGTCTCCAACATTTTGAATCAAAAGAAAGGTTTAACTCTGTGAGATGAATCCACACATCACAAAGCAGTTTCACAGATAGCTTCTTTCTAGGTTTTATCTTGAGATATTCTGTTTTTTCTTGTAGTCCTCAAGGGACCCAGAAAAGTCCACTTGCAGATTCTACAAAAAGAGTGCTTCTGATCTGCTGAATCAAAAGAAAGCTGTAACTCTGTGAGATGAATCCACACATCACAAAGCAGTTCCACAGAAAACTTCTTTGTAGTTTTTATCTGGGGATATTCTGTTTTTCCTTATAGGCCTCATGGGCTCCAAAATATCCCTTCACAGATTCTGCAAAAAGAGTGTCTCCAACCTGTTGAATTAAAAAGAAAAACAAAAAACAACAACAACAAAATGTTTAACTCTATTGCATGAGTCCACACATTACAAAGCAGTTTTACAGATAGTTTCTCTCTAGATTTTAACTGGGAATATTCTGTTTTTTCCCATAGGCCTCAAAGGGCTCTGAAAAGTCCATTTGCAGATTCTTCAGTAAGAGTGGTTCCAACCCCCTGAATCAAAAGAAAGGTGTTACACTGTGAGATGAATCCACACATCACAAAGCAGTCCACAGAAAATTTCTTTCTAGTTTTTATCTGTGGATATTGGTTTTTCCTCTTAGGCCTCAATGGGTTCCCAAATGTCCCTTCACCAGTTCTACAAAAAGAGTCTTTCCAACCTGCTGAATCAGAAGACAGGTTTAATTCTGTGAGATAAATCCACACACTACAAAGCAGTTTCACAGATTACTTCTGTTCAGTTTTTACCTGGGGATATTTATTTGATTTTTCCCCATAGACTTCAATATGCTCCCAAATGTCCCTTCATAGATACTACAAAAGGAGTGATTCCAACCAGCTGAATCAAAAGAAAGGTTTAACTTTGTGAGCTAAATCCACACATAACAAATCAGTTTCTCACATAGCTTCTTTCTAGTTTTTATCTGGGGATATTCGGTTTTTACCCAAAGTCCTCAAAGGGCTCCAAAAAATCCCTACATAGAGTTTACAAAAAGAGTGTTTCCAACCTGCTTAATCAAGATAAAGGTTTTGCTCTGTGAGATGAATTGACACAAAGCAGTTTAACAGATAGATTCTTTCTAGTTTTATCTGGGGATGCTTGGTTTTTCAGCCTAGGCCTCAGTAAGCTCCAAATTGTTTTTTCTCAGATTCTACAAAATGAGTTTTATAACCTGGTGAATCAAAAGAAAGGTTTACCTCTGTGGATTGAATCCACACATTTTAAAGCAGTTTCACAGATAGCTTCTTTTTAGTTTTTACCTGGGGTTATTATGTTATTTTCCCATAGACCTCAAAGGGATCCCAAATATTTCTTCGCAGATTCTACAAAAAGTGTTCCTACACTGCTGAATCTAAAGAAAGGTTTAACTCTGTGAGATTAATTTACACATTACAAAGCAGTTTTACAGATGGCTTCCTTCTTGTTTTCATCTGGGGATATTTGGTTTTTCCCTGTAGGCATTCATGTGCTTCCAAATGTACCTTCGCAGATTCTACAGAGAAGGTCTCAACTTGCTGAATCAAAAGAAATGTTTAACTCTATGAGATAAATCCAAATATCACAAAGCAGTTTCACAGATCACTTCTTTCTAGTTTTTTACTGGGGATATTCAGTTTTTCCCCATTGGCCTCAATGGGCTCCCAAGTGTCCCTTTCCAGATTCTATGAAAAGAGTGTTTCCAACCTGTGGAATGAAGAGAAATGTTTAACTCTGTGAGATCAATCCACACACTACAAAGTAGTTTCACAGATAGCATCTTTCTTGTTATTATCTGGGAATATTTCATTTTTCCCCATACGCCTCCATGTGCTCCCAAATGTCCCATCACAGATTCTACAAAGAGAGGGTCTAAACTTGTTGAATCAAAAGAAACGTTTAACTCTATGAGATGAATCCAAACATCACAAAAGAGTTTCACAAGTCTCTTCTTTCTAGTTTTTTACTGGGGATATTCAGTTTTTCCCTTAGGCTTCAAAGGGCTCACAAGTATCCCTTTCCAGATTCTACATAAAGAGTGTTTCCAACCTGCTGAATCAAAAGAAAGGTTTAACTCTGAAATTAATCCACACATGACAAAGCAGTTTCCCAGAGAGCTTCTTTCTAGTTTTTATCTGGGGATATTTGTTTTTTTCCCATTTGGCCTCAATGGGTTCTGAAACGTCCCTTCACAGATCTTACAAAATGAGTGTTTCCAACCTGCTGAATCAAAAGAAAGGTTTACCTCTGGGAGATGAATCCACACATCTCAAAGTAGTTTCACAGATAGCTTCTTTCTAGTTTTTATCTGGAGACATTTGGTTTTTCCACACAGGACACAATGAGCTCCTGAATGTTCCTTCACAGATTCTACAAAAAAAGTATTTCCAAACTGCTAAATCAAAAAAAAAATCCTTTAACTCTATGAGATGAATCCACACATCACTGAGTTTCACAAATACCTTACTTCAAGTTTTTATCTGGAGATATTCCGTTTTTCCATATAGGCCACAATGTGCTTCCAAATGTCCCTTTGCAGATTCTACAAAATGCGAGTGTTTTTAACCTGCTGAGTATAGAGAAAGTTTTACCACTGTGAGATGAACCCACACATCACAAACAGTTTCACAGATAGCTTCTATCTTAATGTTATCTAGGGATATATTCATTTGTTTTCCACAGACCACAAAGGGCTCCAAAATTCTCTTCACAGACTCTACTAAAAGTGTGTTTCCAATTTGCTGCATCAAAAAAAGTTTTATCTCTATGAGCTAAATCCAAACATCACATGGCAGTTTCACAGAGAGCTTCTTTTTAGTTTTTATCTGGGAATATTCCGTTTTTCTCCATACACCTACAGGGCTCCCAAATTTTCCTTCACAGATTCTACATAGTGTTTCCACCTGCTTAATAAAAAGAAAGCTTTAACTTTGTGAGGTAAATCCACACATCACGAAGCAATTTCACAGATTGCTTCTTTCTAGTTTTCATCTGGGGATATTCATTTTGTTCACCAGGTCACAATGGACTCCCAAATATCTCTTCACATATTCTGCAAAGAGTGTTTCCCACCTGCTGAATCAAAAGAAAGGTTAACTCTGTGAGAGGAATCCACACATCTCCACGGAGTTTCAAAGATAGCTTCTTTCTATTTTTTATCCAAGGATATTCAGTTTTTCTCCATAGGGCTCAATGGGGCTTTAATTGTCCCGTCGCAGATTCTACAAAAAGAATGATTCTAACGTGGTAAATAAAAATGAAGTTTGAAAACTGTGAGATTAATCCACACATCATGAATAAGTTTCAGAGATGGCTTCTCTCCAGTTTTTATCTGGAAATATTCTGTTATTTCCCATAGGCCACAATGGGCTCCCAAATGTCCCTTCGCGGATTCTACTAAAAGTGTGTTTCCAATCTGCTGAATCAAAAGAAAAGTTTATATCTGTGAGATGAATCCACACATCACAAAGCAGTTTCACAGATAGCTTCTTTGTAGTTTTTATCTCTGGATATTCTGTTTTCCCAATAGACCCCAATGGGCTCCCAAATGTCCCTTTGCAGCTTCTATAAAAAGAGTGTTTCAAACGTGCTGAATCAAAATAAACTTTTAACTTTGTGAGATAAATCCACTCATGAAAATGTGTAGTTTGACACATAGCTTCTTTCTGGTTTTTACCTGCAGAAATTTGGTTTTTTTCCACAGGTGTCAATGGCTCCCAAATGTCCCTTTGCAGATTCTAAAAGAAGAGTGTTTCCAACCTGCTGAACCAAAAGAAAGGTTCAAATTTGTGAGATGATCTACACGTTGTCAAATAGTCTCAGAGATAGCTATTTTTATAGATGATTTCTGGGGATTTTTGGTATTATTCTGTAGGTTCCATGGACTCCTAAATGTCCCTTCACAGATTCTACAAAAAGAGTGTTCCCAATCTGCTGAATCAAAAACAGGTGTAACTCTGTGAAATGAATCCACACATCAGCAAGCAGTTACACAGATAGCGGCTTTCAAGTTTTTACCTGGGGATATTTGTTTTTCTTCACATAGGCCTCAAGGGGCTCCTAAATGTCCCTTTGCAGATTTTACAAAAAGAGTGTTTCCAAACTAATGAATCCAAAGACAGGTTAACCCTGTGAGATGAATGCACCCACCACAAAGAGGGAATTGATGGCTAGAGTAATTAATGCAGAGAAGGTCCTAAACGAAATGAAAGAGATGAAAACCATGACACGAGAAATACGTGACAAATGCACAAGCTTCAGTAACCGACTCGATCAACTGGAAGAAAGAGTATCAGCGATTGAGGATCAAATGAATGAAATGAAGCGAGAAGAGAAACCAAAAGAAAAAAGAAGAAAAAGAAATGAACAAAGCCTGCAAGAAGTATGGGATTATGTAAAAAGACCAAATCTACGTCTGATTGGGGTGCCTGAAAGTGAGGGGGAAAATGGAACCAAGTTGGAAAACACTCTTCAGGATATCATCCAGGAGAAATTCCCCAACCTAGTAGGGCAGGCCAACATTCAAATCCAGGAAATACAGAGAACGCCACAAAGATACTCCTCGAGAAGAGCAACTCCAAGACACATCATTGCCAGATTCACCAAAGTTGAAATGAAGGAAAAAATCTTAAGGGCAGCCAGAGAGAAAGGTCGGGTTACCCACAAAGGGAAGCCCAGCAGATCTCTCGGCAGAAACTCTACAAGCCAGAAGAGAGTGGGGGCCAATATACAACATTCTTAAAGAAAAGAATTTTAAACCCAGAATTTCATATCCAGTCAAACTAGGTTTCATCAGTGAAGGAGAAATAAAATCCTTTACAGATAAGCAAATGCTTAGAGATTTTGTCACCACTAGGCCTGCCTTACAAGAGACCCTGAAGGAAGCACTCAACATGGAAAGGAACAACCGGTACCAGCCATTGCAAAAACATGCCAAAATGTAAAGACCATCGAGGCTAGGAAGAAAATGCATAAACAAACGAACAAAATAACCAGTTAATATCATAATGGCAGGATCAAGTTCACACATAAAAATCTTAACCTTAAATGTAAATGGACTAAATGCTCCAATTAAAAGACACAGACTGGCAAACTGGATAAAGAGTCAAGACCCATCAGTCTGCTGTATTCAGGAGACCCATCTCACACGCAGAGACATACATAGGCTCAAAATAAAGGGATGGAGGAAGATTTACCAAGCAAATGGAGAACAAAAAAAAGCGGGGATTGCAATCCGAGTCTCTGATAAAACAGACTTTAAACCATCAAAGATCAAAAGAGACAAAGAAGGCCATTACATAATGGTAAAGGGATCAATTCAACAGGCAGAGCTAACTATCCTAAATATACATGCACCCAATACAGGAGCACCCAGATTCATAAAGCAAGTCCTTAGAGACTTACAAAGAGACTTAGACTCCCATACAATAATAATGGGAGACTTCAACACTCCACTGTCTACATTAGACAGATCAACGAGACAGAAAGTTAACAAGGATATCCAGGAATTGAACTCATCTCTGCAGCAAGCAGACCTAATAGACATCTATAGAACTCTCCACCCCAAATCAACAGAATATACATTCTTCTCAGCACCACATTGTACTTACTCCAAAATTGACCACGTAATTGGAAGTAAAGCACTCCTCAGCAAATGTACAAGAACAGAAATTATAACAAACTGCCTCTCAGACCACAGTGCAATCAAACTAGAACTCAGGACTAAAAAACTCAATCAAAACCGCTCAACTACATGGAAACTGAACAACCTGCTCCTGAATGACTACTGGGTACATAACGAAATGAAGGCAGAAATAAAGATGTTCCTTGAAACCAATGAGAACAAAGATACAACATACCAGAATCTCTGGGACACATTTAAAGCAGTGTGTAGAGGGAAATTTATAGCACTAAATGCCCACAAGAGAAAGCAGGAAAGATCTAAAATTGACACTCTAACATCGCAATTAAAAGAACTAGAGAAGCAAGAGCAAACACATTCCAAAGCTAGCAGAAGGCAAGAAATAACTAAGATCAGAGGAGAACTGAAGGAGATAGAGACACAAAAAACCCTCCAAAAAATCAATGAATCCAGGAGTTGGTTTTTTGAAAAGATCAACAAAATTGATAGACCGCTAGCAAGACTAATAAAGAAGAAAAGAGAGAAGAATCAAAT